>NC_142181.1:21962218-22244718 GCF_026936395.1 Plectropomus leopardus | reverse complement strand
GGAAAAAAATGCATTAACTTTGTGATTAATTCTGACAATGCCTAAATATTTGAGAAAATCCACCTCTTAAATGGACTGATTCTCAGGGGAGTTCTCTACTTTAAAGAATAAGTTTGGAGGATTTAGGGGGATATATTGGCAGAAAGGGAGCATAATACAATGAAGATATATATGTGTGTGTGTGTGTGCTTGTGTGTGTGTGTGCATGCTTGTATAATCACCTGAAAACCTCTGTAGCCTGAAATGGACAAACCAAATTAGTCTAGGTAGGGACATTAGCATTTTCGCATTGGCTAATGAAGTTAGCGGCCTTTCATGATGAGCTAAACATCATCAGAGAAAAACTGATTTGTAACATTATTCTTTGTTTTTTACTGGTATTAATATCCTGGTCTGCTTGTTTTGGAGAGGAAGAGACCTCTGTGGATAATTCGGCTTTCAATAAAAACCTGAACGCTGAATCATAACCGAGTGTTCATGCGTGATGCATGGGAGAAGCAGCTGCAATCCTCACTGCTTGATACCACTAAATATACACAATGCTCCTTTAGTGTCAACATTTTTGCAGTTGAGCATCGTGTGATATCTTAGAGCTAAAATGATCACCTGTGCCTGTGTTTATATGTTGTCTCTTTATCACCTCACGTAGTATCCAGCGGGCCTGGCGAGACTTCCTCCAGAGACAGGAAGCAGAAAAGAGGAGCCCCTCCCCGCCCTCCCTCTCTTCCTCCGACAAAATGAGTATGTCAATCAGCATGACGACCCTGTCAGATGGCAGCACCCCGGTAAGTCATGCCTATGTCAGACATGTTTTCTATTACAAATTCAAGGCAGTCGAACAACACTGTGACTGACGGTGTGTCATGAAGGTTGTGTGTGTGAGGCTGTGTGTGTGAGGATTTGTGTCCCTGCTCGGACAGTAGAGGATTGCTAATGGACACAGCTGTTTTAGTGATAAGGCTTGCATGCGCAGACTTGTGTTATAAGTATGTTGCAGTTGGGGTGCTTTGTGCTGCCTTATGTGGAGAATATTATACAGTGTGTATAATTCTATTCCTGTCCAGAAGGGGGCAGTATCACTTTGATAATTTCTTCAGTATGCAGACTCACAGCCAGCCTATTCTCTGGGAGCAGAGAATAAATATACAAGGGTTTGGTCTGACATACACACACTTTCTCTCATCACACTGAGAATGAAAATCAGTGCAACAGCTATTCTCATTCAACACATCTTCCTTTCATTTAACCAGCCAACGATAAATCCCCAGGATTTTCTCCACTGCGTCTGTTCTGGTCATTATAATTCTATACTGACGTCGCCTGTCGTCTTCTGGCTGAATAGCAAGTGTGTGTACACTTCTCAACTAATCTCTGAGCCTGAAGTCAACAGGCAGGTTAAATCTCCGAGACAGCTGGGAGAGTTCTGTGTATGAGCACACTTAGGTGGTACTTGTCCACACAATTGCTACAGAGAAAAGCTTTTCACACAGAAGAAGACTGTTTGATTTGGATTCTTGTGGATAAAAGGAGGTCAGATGGGTGATGAGTGAAGAGAATCCAGAGTGGTGAGCAACTGGAATAAATGTGCACTCTCTTCAGAGACTGTGGCTTTACGGCAACAGGTAAAGTGAGCGGCCGACTGGTCAGTATTCAGGTCAAGACGGTTATGAATAAAGTCAGAAAGCAGTCTACATTCTCGACACACACATTGTAAATAGTGATTGTGGTTGAGGTCCTTTGGGAGGGCCAGGAAATGCTTAGCTCAGTGACTCAGAGCTTCCGACAAAGGCAGACGATCATCACTGAGAGCAGTGTGTGTGTATGTGTGTGTGCGAGCGTGTGTGCGTGTGCCAGAGGTCAGGGGAGATAGAGGTGAGCAGTAGAGGAAAGGAAGATGAAAAACAGATGTTGGTTCACTCTCCTCTGTGGAAAACAGCTTCTCTTCCCACACCGGTTCAGGATTGTTAAATTTTTTTTCTTCACCTGATTGATCGCAACCGTCCAAATAATATCTTTAGCTGTGGCGCTGGAGGTAGAGCTATTCTAAAGATCCTTGGGCAAAATGCTGAGCCTGTAATTGCCCCTGATTGCTTTGGTGTGTAAATGTGTGTGAATGTGGAACTAATCGGCAGGTGGGACCCTATCCTTATACAATGGGTCCTATGATATCTAACAAATTAGTGCCCCATGAAAGATGTTATCTCCTTTTTTTTGTTTTTTCTCTCTTTAAAGTTGTGTGTGTCCCTTTGTATCATTCAGTTTCCCCTTTATAAATCCTTAAGTTTTTGCGAGTCTGTGAATGCAGCGTAGGCGGAGCTGTCCATGACGTCTTTTTTTCCTCAGCAGCAGTTTGTGACTTGTAGGGAATGTTATTGATCTGTTGACTCGTTCAAAGCTGAGTTTCACTTTTAATGCGCCTGACATTCTGCCGCTCTATCTTTGCTCAGAGTATGCTTTGTTCTCAGAGAGAGTGGTGCAGTGGATAACCAAATAATAACAGAATGGTGTATTTGTTTCATCAGTGCTCCTAATGAATGGCCCAGCTCCAAAAATAGAAAATGCATTTGTTGTAGCAGTTATTTTAATAGTGGTTGGCCGCCACAAATATATGAATGTTTTGGAAAACCCTGTACATATTTAATGTAAAGTAAGGTGATGTAAGTAAAGGTCCTGTGATTTGCTACCAATTACCACCCCAACCTACGTCCTCACACAACTACTTCCTTTGTTACTCCCAACATTGTGGGCTATATATTTCAAATTTTAGTGCATTACTTCTTGTAGATATATTTACAAAGACTGTGGTTGCCTCGGTGAAGTGGCATGTGGTGTTAAAGCACTTTGAGAGGTTGAAATTCTAGAAAGGTGCCATATAAATGCAAATCAGTTTACCATTTATGTGCTATATAATCCTGACTCTCTTGCATCATCCGCTTTGTCTTTCACTCCCTTTTTGTGTTTTTATGTGATTGTCCTCTCTGTAAAGTAATGCATTTACAGGATGTGACAGCTCCACCCTGTTTGAATTTCAAACACTTTTGTTTGTTTGGACCCAGCGATAGTTTTACACTCCACACGAGGCAAGAGATAGACGTTCACAGATGCACACATGTGCAAGAAGGGAGACTCTGTGATGTGGCTGCCATCTCTAAAGTGATTGAATTTGTAACCTCTGTGCCCATATCATCAGTCTTTGACAAAACTGTGCTGCATGACACTGCAGCATGTGTGCAATCATTCGTGTGTGTATAGTGTACTAAGACATAACCAGGTCTTTTTGTGTTTCAGTAAATAAGTTATTTTTTCACCCTTACGTTTTCAGCAGGGATGACTGTAATGTTATCAGCAGTAAATGACTGAAATATAGTTGACATGCGACTCTTTATTGTGGAAGCGATCTCTTACACTGTAACTCAGCTCACTCATTGCCATGGCAATCCAGCAAAATAGAGCAGCTCTGGATATCTCTCTTTATGATCGATCCCTCTGCTCCATAGCAACACCACAGAGGGAGGCAGAAATTATAGGTTTCATTAAAGAGGAACCTAACAAAACTCTGGCTTTTATGCCCAGATATGAATCAGCTGTCTACATTTTATTGTTTCATAATACTGCACCACGTCAACACACTGCCCCCCGACCACCTACAAGTACACACACATGCACACACACAAGGGAGAGTGAGCACACTAACACAAACACACAGGCACATGGACACACAGGCCACTACAGCTTTAATTTCAGACTGTCTAGATGATAGATGTATTTTTATAACCAGACATCAATCAATAGTGTTTGGGGACTGGCCGAATGTTTTCTCTAGCAGCATTGCCACTAAATTACTTGAGCAATGAGGACGAAAACAAACATCTTGAGATGATCCAAAGCTAAATAAGATGTTTTTCTGATTTTGAATTCTTTGTTTTAATCCTGGGTTTGACAGAAAAGTCCAGTTTCTTGTTTTGCTTCTTGGCATACTGGTGGGCTGTAGTTTGGGAATGGGAGCTGTCCACTGCCTTGGTGCTGAAATGTAATCTATTTTGTAGTACCTGAGTTTTGACACTAGAGGGAGATCCTGTATCACAGTGCTTTACGATGTATTTTTTGCTCTTCATGGATGATTCCTGTTGATTGTACCAGCTGTAGCAGACATGCATGTTGACATTTTTGAAAGCAACAACCTCAAGATCGCAAAATAATATAACCCTAGTTTGTGATGCCTGCTGTGTGTATTTGAATATGTTACAAAGGGTTTCTTCAGGTTTAAACCCATTGTAATGCGAAATTTTAAAAAATAATAATAATAAAAAACAATAAAGGATTCAAAGTCATGAGAGTCAGAACTGATAACAAATGTTTAAATTTAAAAAATATAATAATATTAATAAGGTAAAATAAAATAAGACAAATAGACCAACAAAAGAGGCCAGCACATAAGTAAAAGCAACACAATGACATAAAATAATAAAATAGAACAAAATAAAGTAAAATAAAATAAAATAGTTGAACCAGACTACTGGAATGTGTGGCTAAAAACAAATGTATTCAATTTACATTAAATCTGTTACTGTTTAGGCACTTCTAATGTCAAACTAACAGCACTTTTACTCTTACAAGCAAATCAGAGAGATATTAGGAAGCCTGACCATGTAAAGCGTAAAACATTTTAGATTAAGGTTTGGAATATATAATGAAATTGTTGACTTTTTCAAAATGTGTTTTCCTGCATGTATATAATGTGTGTGTTTTTGCTGGTGAAGGGCATGCAGGGGCAGGTTAGTCCATCTGGCCTGCTGAGGTGCAGTGAGACTGGGCTGAGCAGAGCAGCACCGCCTTCCCCCGTCTGCCAGCTGTCAAGCCTCTCCTTTTCTGCCCTTTCCATCAACGCTCTCTTAATGTCCCCCTCCTCCTCCTCTTTTCTGTCATGTCATAGTTTATTTTTGCCTTTGCCTTTCATATTTAATGTCTTTCTCTTTTTTTCTCATCTCTTACATCGTGCTTTCCTCTCTGCATCCTTCTGGCTCTCACTCTCTGTTTCAGTCTCTGTCTCTTTATCACTTGCAAACCCACCTACTGTTCTCTTGGCTTTATCAGGTCACGCAGCTGCAGCAGCAGCAGCAGCAGCAGCAGCAGCAGCTATAGAAGCTTGGCAAGAGAGATAAAAAGAGATTAGGCAAAGTTTGGGGAATTTCCGTGCAGTTACTGTATGTCTGCTCTTTGTGTACAGTGCAGGTACATAAAGCAGCAGTTGACTACACAGAGATAAGAGGTGTGTTTCAACACCTGTTAAGGTCTCCAGGTTTACTTACTAGGTCTGCGTGGAGTTGTCCTGGAATAACCCACTGACTTTTCTTTGGCTCACTTAAAGTCATCATCACACAAAGCATTCAGCAGATTATTGAGCCAGTAGCCTGCACAGGCTGCACCCTTTGTCAAAGCATTCAACCCCTCACATTCATTTTCATCCATCTAATCCAATACAGGGTCCAAATTGGGCCCCTGTCACTGAGCTCGCATACTTTTAATCCTTACAGTTTTTTTCTATTCACTGTACAAGCTAACCTTTCATTACTATAGATGGAAGAAAGCAGGAAAGGTCACATATTGTGTCACCCCAGTGAAATGGTTATTACACTAAGGCTTCAGTATTATTATTGTGTGAATGACTCTCCCTCAGGCTCACTGTGCCCCCATTCTGCTGTATGTACTGTACATTAACCTCATGGTTGACCATTCACTGATAGGTAGACAAAGACAGCTCAGTCTTCAATTAGTTAACCAATAGAGTAGGGAGTTCTTTAATGCCATGCTCTGTTTGTGTTTAGTCTTTATTTAATATTATTGAGTTTATTACCAGCTGCGACAATGTGTAGCAGGAGCTATCACAGAAGAAGTTTTGAGTTTTTTGCCTGGTGTTTTTATGTCTGTAGCGTCACAACTGTGCACGATGCAATCACAAAACTTAACTGGTGTGTAGCTGAGATCCCAATATGGGTTGAGTTTGAAGATGGATATTGTCCGAGCACAGGGGGTCGGAGTAAGGTGGTAGGAAGTAGGAAAGGGGCCATTGGCTCCTCCACTATATACCCCATGGCCCACATTTGACAAGTGGCAAACTCCGAGGCTGAAAAATGAAGCCAGTGCAGAAGTGCCATAAACTGCAGTAACCACTAATAGCCACTAGAGCTGGCTCCAAAACAGAGTGAATCCCCATAGACTCCAGTGTTAAAAAATCCCAATGTTATAGCTGAATTAAATGTGTTTACAGCCTGGTACAAAAAAACAGTTTTGGTTTCTGTGGCTTATTTCAACGTTCATGGCAACTGTAATATTTAAATAACCCTTGTGTTGTCCTTGGGGCCAATCTGACACCAAATGAAATATTTTGCCATCAAAATATGTTGTTATACTTATGTAAACAAGGTCTATTGGCCCTACATTCCAGAACCAAGGGAAAGAAGTGTGGTAATGGGTTGGACTGATTTAAGACTAAAGGTGTAACACAGAATTGATTGAAAATTTATACAACATGCTTTAAATAACAGTCAAAACAGGGTAGGGTCAGAATGACTCCAGAGGACAAAAGGTGTATGGCAATCAGACATTACAAGGGTTTTTACTTAACTATTTACATTTTATTAAGGCCTAAAGTTAACGCATATTTAAGGTCTAGGTGGCTTGACTGAGGCTGTCTGTGAGGCAGACGAAGTCTGTGAGTCACATCCACCCTTCACTCCTTCACAGCTTTAACCTCTCATCCAAATATGTTCAATTCTGGCTCCAAAAAAACAGGATGGCGATGGCCAAAATGCAGAACTCAAGGCTTTAGATTTACAGTCTACAAACCAATGGGTGATGTCACCGTGGCCATGGCCTAGTCTAAGTCCTAAATAGTAAACCACTAAGTAAGTCAGTAGCAGTCATCACATTATTATTATTATTATTATTATTATTATTATTGTTGTTGTTGTTGTTGTTGTTGTTGTTGTTGTTGTTGTTTTTTGATACTGCAAATTATGTGCTTGGGTTCTGTACAGACCTTCACTTCTCTTAACTTGAGGACATGCCCTGCTGTGTACTTGACATTATATAAAGGACCATGAGATTATTCTTAATCATTACAATGCCAGCTATCAACACAGTGGTCTACTGCACACTGTCACCCCTCCAAGAAATGACATTCCCAATAGCTTTTCCTCACTTCTCTTCCACCGTGGACCAGAACATCCCTGTGATGATTTATGGTAATTATGCAAATGCAACATAAGGCTTTCGAAATTAATTCTAACCCCCACCAGTTTCTTTGTCACTAGAGGATGGGTGTAGCTGCAGCCAATGCTTTTACAATCCTGTTACTGTAATACCAGGGACAATGCAGAAAGCCTAGGTCCGGCGATTAAGGATTCTCTTGAATTAGTTTAGGTTTATTGAAGCCTCATGGAGGCAATTCACATGTTTAGTCATTTTCTTCATTCATTAGGTGTAAATTGATTGAAGAGGCAGCCTACAAGTGGGTTTTTTAATCTTTCTTATTCCTCTTGAGTAATGCTGGATCTGTGTACTGCAGATTTAATTGACATAATCCCTCTCATCATTATCGCTCACCTAGATAAGATGTACTGTATGCTAGCTGTGCAGGTGTGGGGGTGCTGGGTTTCTGCTGTGTCTGAGGTGGGCCGGATGTAGTGACAGCCCTGGTGGGATGTTAGAAGACATGCGGTGACACACCAGCCAAGGTTCTGATTGACAGAATCATTAGTGCCCTCTCACCACTCCAACAGCACCTTATGTGGCGAGTCTGGCTGTAGATCTAGAAGCTACAGAATTTACATCCACTTGTGACTGCAACCAAAAATCAATATTAGCCTTTTCTGTCTATGCACTCCAGCTCTCGGTTTCTTTGTAAATGCCTGCAGACATGTGAAGGACATTCATATGACTCTTATAATTATGCATTATGGAGATGGAGCCTTCAGTGGCATAATGTCTGATGGAGAGGCAACGAGGTCTGACTCTCTGCTAATCACCTGCCAGCGGCATGTCAAGTCAAACACGGGCCCTTTCACGCCTGGGACACGTCATGCCATACGATCTGTGAGGTGTGTAATACACATTATGGCCATGTGACATACTGGACGTGATGTGTGTGATGTGATGAAGTGGATCAGGGTAGTACTACACGCACACTGAGTTTTAATTAGTCAAACCCCTGGAGCATGTTCTTTCATACATGAACGGCCGAGAAAAGACATTTCAAGCGAATACTGTATCAGTTGCACTATAAGAATTTGCACTATGCTTATCTAGATATTTGTAGAACTGTTATTTACAAGTGATGGCAGCTCTTGTTCCAAAGTGAAGTCATGTTGTGTTTGCATTTTATAATAAAAACCACAGGGGGTCACTGTTCTGCTCTGGCAAGACAGCCTAGCAGACTAACAGCAGGGAGTAGTCCAGGTTTAATAAAACTGCGAGTAAGAATGCATCTAAGCCCTGGGAGGTTTTTTTTGTTTTTCAAAACAAAACACCAAACAAGAATGACAAAAAACACATAATCTGGATTTTAAAGGATGCAGATTTAGAAAATCTGATCCAAATTGTTGAGCCACAGGGACTCTTGATGTTGTTGTGTAGAGGACGCTTTCAATCAGCAAACACCTCCTTCTCTTTCCCACTCATAATGGTAGTCAAGGGCCTCTCCTTTCAAAGATAATAACCCATTATCAGCATATTTGTAATTAAATAGAGACGTGAGCTGCCGTTTTGTTTTTTTTAGTGGCTTATCTAGAACCCTCTATCTCTCATTCTTTCTCTCTTGCTGTATCTCTCTTCTGTCTCTACCTCTTCTCCTTGAACCTTTTAATTTCATGACAGTTAAATTAAATATTAAAGTGTTTCAGGATTACGTCAGACTTGTGAACAAGCTGCTGGGTTTTTCCAGCTCGCCTTCTATATATATATACTGGAAAGATTTTCTCCTTTTGTTTTTTTTCAAAATTCAGTTTCAACTTGTGTTACTGGAATGGCAGGTTAATCCATATTTTGTTGACAAAATATGCAGGAAAAAAAGCCATTAGATTGAGACACTGATGATACTAATTAAATGTGCTAATTGTAAACAATGCTGAATCAAACCCTTTAGGTGCCATGACTAGGGTTTTACTCCCAGCACCGCACTCCAATGTCTGCACTGATGCTATACAACATTTGTTATAAAATACTCATTGAATAGTCTTACAGCAAGCTAAAGAGTTAAAGCTTAACAGCTGCTGCATTCACTTATGCTTTGAGCAGAGAAGAATGAGTTATACATTATAATATATTTCATTTAAAAAATCAACATCATGATGTTTTCCTGTGCTGTATATGGCATTAAAAGTGATGTATGTAATGTATGAAAGTGAAGTATATCATCATACTCACTTCCAGGTTGTCAGATGCTAATGCTTTGTGTGACTGGTTTGGTCCGACTGCCAAACCAAGGTGTTGTATTTGACGACCAGAGAGGACTCGACAATTATCTCTCTCCAGGGTTACATTCAGGCAGAAAAAAATGGTTTCAGTGCATCTTTCTATCTTTTGGATTTGCTTTCTGTTCTTATTCTCTCTCTTTCTCTCTGTTTTCTCCCTTTTTTCATTCCAAGAGTGCATTTCCATCTGCTCCGATCCCACAACCACCACATTATCTCATCGATCTCCACTCTCCCGGCAACACGGCCATAATTGATCATTAAGGTCTGATTGGGGACAGTGGTGATATTAAGAGCAGCAGATTGATGCAATTACGAATCATCTTAGCTCTGGTATCTATTGATTGGGGCTTTGCAGAGGTAATCAAAGACAGATTAGCTACCACGTGTCAGTCTTTACTCTGAAGACAGTAAGATTTCTTTACTGAAAGTGGGTCATTCAGCTGATGGGTACAGGACACAATTTACTGATGAACACTGATAAGCATGAACTAATACTTATTGTCTTTCCTCATTCAGACATTAAAGTAGGACTTCTGCAATGTAAGACATATAGGATATTTTAATTACTTTTTTTTTGAAAACATGGATGAAAAGAAGGAACACTGGATATCAGTCCGATTCCCCTTTCCAACCAAGCTTAAGATTATCGTGTGTACACAGCATTATTGAAACAAAATAAAACCCGCCAAAAATAGGCAATAGACCTCTTTCTCATTGCCCGTAGACCAGAGCTGTGCAAACAGCTTCACAGCAGATGATTATGCCTTGATGTTTTCTTTTTTAATATTGTGTGACATTTGACATCACGCAAAGGCCAGAGACCAGGTTAGTAAATAGTAAAAAGCAGCATGGAGGCCAGTGAAAACCTGACCTTAATACACATCTGTAACTTATTCAGTCCCTCTTTTATAATTAATGAAGGCTAATTTGGATCAACGTTTAAGCACTGCGTCAGCTGAGATGGACAGTATTTTGCAGGGCACGTTATTGTATCCTCTGATAAAGGGGCTAAATGTGCTCACGCAGATGTTGTGTTTCCATCACATCTGACCAGAGGTAGAGCCAATAAATACCTGTGACTACTGCAGAATCATTTGACCTGCATATGAATGCTGATTTTAACCTTTCCCATTACATACAAAAGCCAGATGTTAGTGGGGGTTTTTATGCAGTGGACGTACTGTTTAAACTGCAACAGCAATGTTGGTAGGTATGTAATCCACTGAATACTATTTGTTTTGTTTTAATTTTTTTTTATATGTAAAAAGCTGTGGGTAGTATTTATCCACAAACAATAGATAGCTCATTTTGGAACAAAACATGATACTATCACATCAGGTGCTTCCTGTTTCCAAAATTTAACAACAAAAACTCTGCTGCAGCTCATTAACTTAAAAATCACACCTGAATTTAGAGACAAGGGTAAAAACTGCTTCTTCCTCTCATGAAACAAGCTCTGCCTCCTTATAAAGCAGTACTAGTGGTGACAATGTTTTATTAATAGTGCTCCTGCTCTCAGCCTCGCTCTGAAATTCAGGTATTCACACATACAGGCACACGGGAAGTAAAGAGGTAAGTGTACTGCCATTCATTTGAATGTGACAAGATTTTGCACATACTGCATACCTCAAGAGCTGTGAGATCTGTGTTTGTGTGTGTGTGTGTGTGTGTGTGTGTGTGTGTGTGAGAGAGTAAGTGAGTGAGTGAGTGAATGAGTGAGTGAGTGAGAGAGAGAGAGACACTGGCAGTAAAGGAACAGCCTGCAGCACTGTGCATATCCAGCCTCATTTACCAGATTCCACTCCTCCATTATCAGCAGGATCATTATCCTCTCTCCTCCCTGCCCTCGCTGCCTCACATCCTACGCTGGCACACCAAAATATCAACACACACACATTGCGCTCGCTCACACTCAAACAGAATTCTTATTATTCTGCAAATTTTACATGTGAACTCCCCAAAAAAGTAGAGGACTGCTGAGTGTGCATTTGAGCATGTAGGTGCAAAGTTTTGTTATTTTTTACCATGGTTTTTCTCTGTAGTTAAAGAAGAGTGACAAAACGAGGCTACAGTAGTGTGGCTGTTGGTGTATGCGCTTGTCTTTGCTCCTGACATCAATAGCTTTGCAGGCCACTGTCGATGCTGCATCAGTTTAGAGGGGTGTGGTGGTGCAGAGATAGACATCTACAGTAAGATTTCAGTGCAGTACCACTCAGTCATTGTTCTCTTTCATGTAAAGTTTATCACACTGTTGAGCATGATAAAACGCAGTTTATGTTGCACATTAATATATGTGCTCATAAAAAGGTCACATTTGTCTACTGGTGAGGATAACAGGACATGAATCACTAATAGATCAGTGAAGGGAGTTAGAGTAAACCATTTCACTACAGCTCCTGAGTTTTTCCCTCATAAAGTCTTTCTTTCTACAATTGTGTAAACCGTTGCATTTTTCTTGTCAGAATGACAGCCTTCCCCGACTCCTTTGCAGTGATTTTCACTGCTTGGCCTTAACTCGTTTTTCTGAGAGGCTCAGTATGTTGTTATTCAACGTGAACAATCCCACTGCTTATTCAGCCCTGTGAGATCCCACTAATAGTCACAGTGGCTGCTGAGGCGTGCAGTTGTAGGTTACACCAAACTGACTCTGGAAATATATAAAAGACAGCATACAGGCAACGTCGATTGTGGTGTATGTGCCATGTTTAAGTGTGTGTGCTCACTCGGATGTGACCATCTAAATTGTGATTTTTATTAAAGTATATTTTAATAAGCTGGGAAGTTGTTGGTACCAATAATTTGCGTACATTTTGCTTTAAAAAGTTGAGTTTGATCATTTTATTTTAATAATAATAATTAATAATTTTATAATCTTAGTTTATAATGAAGAGATCATTGTCTAGCTTACTGTTTGATTATTTGTTACCACCCAGCTGCCATATTGTGGCTGCCTGTGGATAAAGACAGACTCACATTACAGCTCCCATCAGGTGCAGCACATTCTGGTAGTTGTAGGTTTTCTACCTCTAGACCACATGCCCTTTTGCTCTGTTTTCCCTGGTTATGGAGCACCAATTTCAGAACTATTTGCATACCTCTGCTGCTGAAGCCCAGTTTTAAGACACGACCATCTAGCAGTGAAATGCTTTAAGCCGCTGAGTTGAATAGTTGCGCAAAAAGTTGATTTTACTGCAGACTTTAAGCAGAAATAATTTGGGTTTTATTGGACTGAACTTGAATTGTTACTTCCGATCTATTAGCATTCAAGTAAATTTTACTCAAATGAAATTCTCTGTCTTCCATTACTTAAATTTTTTAAGGCAATCGATTGTCTTCAATTTTTTATTTTTTTATTTTTCATGTCCAGTCAATTTGTGTAAATTAACTGCAAACTTAACATGCAATCTGTTTTAGAAGGAGAGAGGAAGGAATGAAGGGGATTTTTAATTCTTGGTTTACTGGTTTGGCATTTAGAGACTGGAGAAATCCTGCGAAAAGGAACAGAGGGGAATGTATTGAACAGAGGGGAGATAAAACAAGTGGAGAAAGAGCCTTTTCTCCTTCCCACTGAGTGGTCTGGTCTCCGGGGAGAAATATACTGATTTGTGATTAATGAAAAGATGGAGAACAGGCTTCCTCTCTCTCTCTCTCTTTCATTCCCCCCTCTTCTCTTTCTCTCTGACCTAACTCTCTCTTGTGCAGAAAATCCATCTCGGTAATGATGTCTGTGTGTAGGGAATGATTATGGAGCAGATAAAGAGAGAAATCAGCCAATAAAAGGAACACAAAAACATCCTACAGTATTATCATCACACAACCACTCTGCGGGCGAATGGAGATAACGTGCTATCATGAGGTAAACACCTGACCTCGTGCAAAACACAAAGTCACAACCTTTGCCTGTGTAACTTTCTATCCACTTTTACAACAAGTTTGCATAATTTCTGTTGCCAATTTAGGTAGTGGGTAACAAATGACTTAGCTTTAAAGCGCTGTGCAGGGTCTGTGCTTAAATGATGCAGGCAGGTGATGATGTTCAGAATACATTTTGATAAGGAATAAGAGACAGTTTTAAAGGAGACATAAAAGTGTGCGGAATGAGGGAGATCCCAAGTTGTGTTGAGCTCCTTCAAGCCTCATTAGGCCAGTAAACTGATATCAACTGTGCTGTCCTTATCGTCACCTCCACCACCACCTTCTGTCACGCAGCACACATCCCTGTGCTCCACTGATATTACAGGGCATCACTTTAGCCTCCTTATTTAGCCCATGGCAAACAGAAAGGGCAATGGAAGCACGAGATGTGTATGACAAAAAAGGAACTTTAAAACTGTGCTTACAAGAAATAAGTGGGGGAGTGTGGCAGGGGATGAAAAAAAAAATGTTGAAACCAGTGAAATACTGTAGACGAGTTGTAAAAAGAAGGAATAGGGGTGAGCAAAAGTATCATCATGAGAGCCACCTGGAAGATCAGAAGCCACGGTGCAACGCCGCACCTGCCTGTCACAAGGGAGACTTCACAGGAAACGCGCTACAACCTGTCATTCACAGAACATTACTCAGGGAAAGCAAATTGTTGTTAGTATGTCAAAAGTGGGGACAGGAAAACGGAGGCGTAGAAGGGAAAGATGGTAATTAGAAAGAGAAACAGCATGTCTTCTGAAAAAGCAGGATGTTGTCAAAACAAGGCGTGATTTTACGCAGAATTTCAGGTAGTTTTAAGGTGAAAGATGCCATGCATCAGTGAGGCGGTGGCAGAAGGGAAATGTAACATAAGAGATAGAAAGGATAAGACAAGAGAATGATAGGAGATGAAGTTCAAAAGTGACTGGGGAGGTTTACGGCGGGTTGGGTGACAGAGAATAGCTGAAATGTCTTCCTCCTTTCCTCCCCAGCTGCTCCTGGGGAAACCATTGTGCTTCTGTCCCAGCTAGAATATCCTTCCAGGAGTGGTGGGCAAAGTACCTGAAAACCATACTTGAGTGAAAGTACAGATTTCTTACTAGAAAATTACTTTGGTAGAGGTGAAAGTTGTCTTTTACAATATTACTTGAGTAAAAGTTTTTTCATATTTTTTGACTAATTGTATAATCTCAAATTTATTTGTGTATCAAAAGGAAAAGAACAAGTAAATTGCCTCAATAAAAAAGCAAAAATAGACATTTTGTTTATGAAATGTAGTGGAGATTTCTTGGAACATTGGTGCTATGTAGAGAACCAGAGCATATTTCCACCAGTTTTGAAGAGAACCATTGTGATCAAGGATATGAAATCAATGGAAGGCCTTGAACAGTGCACAACGAAAGTCATCAGTAGTAGCAAAATGGTGTATTGCACTGATTACCTGTGAGCCTTTTTTTATAATTACAGATATTTATTATATCCAAAAAACGAGCATTGACTAACTAATAATGAAAAGACGACTTATACGTGCAAGACTCCACCCTCTCTTTCCAGCCTGTAGAATCTGACACACCCACTGATCTTGTTACAGTTCACACTTCCAGCCTGCTCTCATTTCGACGTCCTGAAATACCACTGCTTTGTCAGTGATTTCAGTGTCAGACACGACACTAAAGTCACTTTTTGCAGTGATATGATATGGCACCACTTGGCCAGATGGCACCTGCTGTGGGAGTATGATACGCAGACAGACAGCTTCAGTTCATAACACGTTCAGATGGCCCCTTTTGTGATATGCCGCTGGACGCCATCAGCGCATAATTTGTAGATGTGAAAGTCCAATGACAAAGCGGCGGCATGTGATTACTTGGGATATGAACGTGTTGGCACTTTAGGTGAAGGAAAACCTGCCTTTTTTTTTTGGTTTGAGCGGAAAGCCAGTTTTTGGGCTTATACCAATTTATTTTTGGTCAAAAGGCTCTGAACAGTTCGAAATTAGGTTGAGGGAATCAGAAAGAAACCTGTTCCAAGTTGGTGAAGGGCTATCAAACCTTTCTATTGGTAAACACAGATCATGGTTATTAGTGCGGACGTAAACAATCATTTAACCTGTAAAACAAACTTTGAAAAAAACTATTCAAGCTCCTTCTTCTCCCGAATACCTGAACCCTCCCGCAGGGGTAAAATGCTGCCTCCTCACATATCTAGTCCTTAATATAAATAGGAGTATCAGGAGCACCTCTCAGTAGAGGAATGCATTGTGATCAGGATCCAGAGGGGCCCAACATAACTCTCACAGGAGCGGGTGGTTTGAACGTTGCTGCAGGCGGGAGCAGGCTGTAATGGTCAGAAATCCAGCGGGAGTGGGATTAAGAAAGTTGTCCGATGCGTGGCTCTGCCTCTCAGTCTAATGCAACACAATTCAGTAGTACAAAAATATACATCCTGCAACTGAACATTGTAACCCTCAAATAGGACTATTGCTGTATTAGACAGCAGAAGTTTGGGTGTACCTAATAAACTGGCAGGCTGTGTAGAGTTTATAGTATTTGTCAGAACTGAGTCAACTATCAGCTTTTCTTAAGGTTTATCAAGTATTCAGGTTGTGTTTGTTTGTGTATTCAGTAATATAGTACATTTTGCCTCAAACAAAGATGACTGTGTACCCTCGTTGTATGCTGAATGACAGCAGCCGTACTGTTCCAGACTACAATGTCTGCGTATTCACATCAACTGTCGAGGAAACAATGCGTGCAAGATTCACAGAGCAAACAGAGAATGCCTGACAGCTTTGATATGACAACACTTTTCCCCTCACGTACAGCTCCGCGGTCTCAAAATCAGTCATTCAACGAGTTCACGAACTCTGAAAAAAACAAGAAAGAGGGAGAGAGAATAAAGCGATTGCAGCATGTGGGGAAGACGGGACGAGAGAGAAGGCGGCAAATGTGAAGGAAGAAGAGAAGTCTTTCCAAGAACTCCCACAATCCTGTACAACTCTTCAGTGGCGTCCCACTCCTGTGGGGAGAACAGAGGTTTTGCTGAGAGAGGAGATCACATTTGCTATTAAGACGAAGGCATTTTAACTGCTTTGTAGTAAGCAGATCTCACCTGGGACTAGCAGAGGTAGAAAGTTCAGCAGGTACAAGCAAGAAGAAGCTAACTACTTTGGAAACACAACAGGGAAGTTTTCTAGTTCTGGTTATGTTTTATTAAGTGCAGTTCTTGAAATTAATATCTTGCCAAACACCACCGCTATAGGTTCCTTTCTGTCCTACATTTGTATTATTAATTTATTGTCTCTTGCTCTTCACACACCAGCTGTTTTGCTCTTGAATGTGGATAAATATTTCATTGGATGATTTCCATTCTCTAGTAGGCAGCTGTCTCCCTGCCATAAAGACTGCAGTATGGAAATGACCTGAGTCTCTCTGGCACAGTAAATGTATTCAAATCACACCACATCAATCACAATATATATCTAATACACTTCTATACCACCATCTCTTATTTGCATATGTTTTAGAGTCTTTTACAAATTCAATATTGTGCTCTTACAAGGACCATTTTGACTGCAGGAACACTCTCTGCATGCCTAATGCAGCACAAAAAATCCTCATTCAACACAGCTGCGTTTGGTTTCCAATACAAATCCATCTTGCTCAGTGCATGAAGTAGTCGGCACAGCTACCATATTTTAGTCAACAGCTGTAATTACATGACAAACGACTAAGCAGACACTAATTTGTTAAACAGGAGTTGATTTGATGTATTCCTGCAGTCAGGGGCGGAAGATGAGATTGGTGGTACAAACATGTGCCGCAAGAGTGTCTGCTGGGGGACATAAATACAGAAATCTCATCATTAAGGATATCCTGACTTAGCCATGTGTCAAATCAAGGTTGATTTATGTTCAATTCAGATGCATTTTTCCTGACATGATCAGACATGTTTTCCCAAAACACTCTACTTATATCATGTAAGCTACAAATTTAGAGGGATCCCCTTAGGGCTGCTACTGGCTATTTAGGTGCCCTAAGCATAAATGCCCTCATTACCACCACCATATACTATAACAGTATACTGTGTTTGGCTTCTGTATATTATACCAAAGGATCAACTGTGCACAACCACTGTCCTTAGTACTGCGTGGAGCAGAGAAGAGACCGACAAGTCACTTCGGCTTGCTGTCTGTGGTCTAGCCATTACTTTCAATCCATATTCTATTTTTTTCATTGTAGCAATCCACAGAATAATGAAATTAAATTTTGGTAAAGGAGGGAGTGAGAGAGAAATAAAGAGCTATATGGTGTGAGCAGACAGAAAAAAAATAATCTGATCATCTTTTTTTTAACTTAATGAACTCAAATTTAATTCTATCATTTTGAGTAATTATGTATATCATATTGCTTTTAATGATCTAATGGTGCTTTTTGTAGTTGTGCTTTATCTTAAATTTAAATAGTTCATAATTATGTTAAGGATTGATGATAATTTGCTGCTTTGGTGCCCCCCTCAGCACACGATGCCCTTAACACAGTGCCTGATGAATCTGTACGTAGCAGTGGTGTTGAATCCATATGATATTCAACATACTTCATCATGACTCACTGTGTAAATCAGCATTTTCTAATGTTTAGTTTAAACTATTTTGGAGATTTGTTAATTCAACTGTGTGATCATTTTTGGACAATGTAGTCTGTGGTGCTGTTGAATTGTATTCTGCAGAATGACAGTTGTTTCTGTTATTTAGCCAAAACCCATCTTATTTAAATGGGGTGAACAAACACTGTGACCTCAGATGTCTTGCAGGACTGTTGTATTGACTGCACTGTTTTTGAGAATTTATGTCTAAGACTTGAGAAACTAGAGACAAATACAGGCTGTGGGAAAGATTAAAAGACTCTGAGTGAAAGCAAACTTTATAATTTCAAGGCAAGCGAACACATATTTCATCTTTCTTTGTCCTGTGTGAGCGCACACAGACTGGTGTCAGCTTGTGTGTTATGCCTACATGTGCTATTAAATAGAACTCATTGGACCGTGCTTCCATGTGGCTGGCCTCAATGCAACCAGTGTCATACCAGTTATGCACAGAGATTGGCCAATTCACTTTTTGTTAAAACAGATTACTCTTCCTGAAAGCACATTTTGTTCTGTCCAGCACTCTGTTCACTCTCTGTAATGATGGAAAGCCAGTTTGCATTGCTGTGGTTCAGTTTTCTACATGGACCGGAGTCAGAAACAAGCAGAGGATTCAGAATTGTGATTTATGAGTGTACAGACTTATAAAAAACATTCTGCCATATATGTAACCAAGGAATTTACATGCTTTACCATCTGCATGTTACTGTGAGGTTAACTGTTATCTTTTGACAGAAGCAAAAGCATATGTGATTTTGTATAACAATCTTCCTTAAACACAGAAAACCAAAACAGATGTCCTTAACAGTTTGAAACTGTACCTGCGAGGGATTTTCCGTAAACAACTGTCATATCAGTGAACCAGTGTTCATCTCTGCACAGCCAGTTATCCTGTGGGAGAGAACGCATAGCATGGGTGTTTGAATACATTTCAACAAGCAGACCGCATGTGCTTAAATGGTCACTGTGGGCAGTGGAAATCACTTAAAGACACAGGGGAAACTGTTGGGTTTTTTTTTTCTACAGACAAGCATACATTTGTATTAGTATTAGGGTTTTGCTCCGGTGCCTTTGTTTTAATGTTGATTATATCGCAAGAAGATCATTTAAGTTTTGAGCCAGTGTTGTAGTCAAGACCACCTGAACTGAAATCAATTTAGGACCAACGTAAGAGCATATCAAGACCAAGGCATGACCAAGACTTTGGGGGGTGGAGACCAAGACTAAAGCAGAGCTAAACCAAGTCATAACCAAACCCAGATTATTTTGAAACCCTAGACAAGACCAAGACTTTAGGGAGTTAAGACCGAATCAAGACCAAGACAAGCATGTATTGAGACAGAGACAAGAAGAAGACTGTGGAGTCAAGACCAAGGCACTGCTAGACTGAGTCAAGGCCAAGACCAAACACAAGACCAGGACCAAACCAGTGTCCCAGAGTCCCACTTCCCACCGGAAGTCTCTAAATTGATCTGAAACATCCACACTCACATTAAAACACCCACAAAATACAATGGATAATTCTTCTTCATTCACATCTTGTATTGCCAAACTGTGTGTGTGTGTTTATGTGTAAGTCTACAGTTAGACATGTCTAGATAAAATAATCAAAAGGCATTGCAGAGGTCAGTTTTATTTACAGGAATTTTCCTGTCTGCGACCAAACAAATACAAGCAAACACTAAGAAGCTGAAATCATCTTTATTCACACTAGTTCTCTTTTGATGAGACAGAGTAATAATGTGGCCGAGTTCGAGAAGAGACCTTGAGAGCAATCTCAAGACCAGAGATTAAGTGCTGTTTATTTAAAGAGCAGGAACGCACCGATGACATGCGCCCCATCAAACTGTGGCTCTTTTGAAGGTTATGTAACTACTGTTTGAATGATGGCAAGTTAACATTTATGTGTCAACTATAACTATAAAATGAAAGGTTGTTTTGCTGCCTTTTTGTCTTTACTCACTAAAAGCTGGATAGCTATAGACTGAGACAAAAAAAAATCACCATACCCCTCAAAGACTGGCAGTTATTGACAGCTTTTAAGGTGGAATGTTTGTTTGCATGTTACTCAATGCATTACACACCTTAATTGTCAGTATGACAACTTTAACCCTTATGTTTGATTTTATTGGCTGTCTTGCTTGAAGTACACTTTAGTGATGATTGTATCTTCAAGCAAAAATGTTTATGAATTTCAACCAGATGGTGTGATCTGCAAATATCTTTTCCTCACTTGGAGAAAAAAAGTGGCAGAGTGTCGTTCCAGTGTTCTCCAACAGCACTACAAGCCCTGCTCTTGACTAAGATGATCTTGAGTACAACAACATTGTTTGGGTGTGTTCTGTATGTGTCTGTGTATCCCAGCTCCCTGGCCCCGTGGTCCCAGCCTAACACATGTCCCTTTGATCAGCTCTGATGTTTAATTACACTAAACAAGATAAGACTGTGTCCTCCATCTGAACTGTTTGAGCTTTTGTCTTCTACCATCCTATCTATCTCTAATAGAAAACAGCTGGGCATATCATGGGGAGGAATAAAATGCCTTATCCCGAAAGGCTTGCTATCATAGCTGTTTGTGCTCATCTTGTGCTCCTTTGTAGAGGCTGATGCACGCCAGGCGTCTGGCTGCAGTACTTATCTATGGTTTAGTGCAGTCCATCAACTGGGACTGTGTGATGTAAGAAAGCTGTGTCTCTGGATGCTTTATTAACACAGATGTTCACCTGACAGATAAGACAGATAAAGAAGGAAAAGACAAAGAGTCTGTTTCTATACAGTGTATGGAATCGTAGACTGCTGTTCGTGGCTGAAAAAGATTTACTGTATAAAACCTAGCTGTTGACAGAGATGAAAACAAATGTGGAAAGAGGGCTCCAGCACATTGTGCATGTTTCCCCACCCAACCCCAAAACTGCTCTGCATACAGTGGGAGTGAGAAGGGGTGGAGAGAAAATGTGAGTTATGGAATCTGTAATGAATAGTCTCAATGACACCACTAGCTGCCAGATCGCATAGTTTAGCTCAATCCATCACTAAAGGAAGATTTTCGACGCTTCCCCCGCAGCTGAAATATGAAAATCACAGCTCCTCTGACCGGTTTTAATATTGAAGCCATCGATTCAGTGGCTGCTATCTCACCACAGCCTTAATTACATGGTATCTCATGTGCTATCTGCCCTCCCATCTGAGCCCAGACATCATTCAGTATAAGGTGAGAGAGGTGAACCCATTTTAATTAAATAAGAGAGAGATTACAGTACTGGTGTGTGCAATATGAGCAGGGTGGAATAATGTCTATATTTGGCTGTCACTGGCTTTATGAACTGCTTAGATGTGAAGTCACACCGCAGTTATATAAGATGACTGGAGAAAGATATGAAAACAACCTCAACTGAGACATCTGCACCAAACAAGTGTTGTTTCCTCAGATTTAAAAAAAAAAAAAGAAAAAGAAAAAAGAAATATTGCAACACTTCATGCTTCAAAACAATATCATAAAGGGCACCCAGAGAAACGCTTCTTCTTTTAACTCATCCAGTAAACAAAAACACACATGCACGGTTGCCCATGCATGAATATGACAAAGCTCTTTTCTGTTAGTAATTCAGATTTAGTTGAGGATAATTTCAACATATTTTAGGAGTAAATGTATGATCAAATTGGTAGAAATTAAAGGCTAAAAAAAATCAGTTTTCTTTAGTGTCAACCTAACAAGGTGACTTATAATTGCTGAGTTGATTAAATAAAATGAATGCTCTGATTCAACGCTGAGCTGATCATGTTTGAATTGCCCATGAACTGTACTGAATGATACTAAGATTAAACATTGAGACTACTTGTATCTATTTTGCCATCTGTGGCAGGAGGCAGGAGGCACCTGCAGAGAAAAGAAACAGCTTGATTTTTGTCTGTGAGAGCATAGGTGCTGCTGGAAATACCTGAAAACAGCTCACTTATAGCCCTGAAACAGTAAATATCTATAATCCCAGCCGTAACCCCCCCCAAACCAATCGGTTTTTCAACATTTGGCATTCGTGTGTGTGTGTGTGAGAGAGAGAGAGAGAGAGAGAAAGAGGGGGAGAGACCTCCCCTGCTGGAAGGTATAGGTCCCAATCCTTGCAAGTGTTATCTCTTTAACAGAGCATGGAGTGTCCTGTGGAGCTGATCAGCTGGGTAGCCATCTCTCTCTCACAGTGGGACACACGCACACATGCACACACACACGCACACACACCAGTCAAAACGACTGTCGTCCCTTTGCTTTTCTCCCAAAGTAAATTGAAGAGCTGCAGGTACCCTTTGGGGAGAAATATGTCCAAAGGAGGTATTAGAGTGAAGAAATGTGCTGGAAGCTTTTGTGAATGCGGTTTTATTCAATACAAGGAAAAAGGTTTTTCTATTTTTAATCGATATCACTGGTACACATTTTCATGCAGTCCAATATAGAAACCTTCATGTGCTCCCAAGTGGACACTCCCCATTGTTCCGATGGTCCCAAATTCTGAAGCTCAGTTTGTCTGAAAAAAATGTTCCATTGGACAGAACGCACATTTCTTTGCTGGCCAGATATCTCAAAAAACAAAGGCTCATTGCTCTGAAATCCCCTTTCTTCAAAAATACTCCCTGCAGTTAGGCAATCCATTAAACAGGGAAACAAATGGCATTGTTAATTTATGAAAACCACAGATGTTAGATTTGTGTGTCATTTAGAGGATATGTTTAAAGTTAACATTTCCCAAATACACTTTAGTCAGTATGTGGTTAGATTTAGGCACAAAAACAACTTAGTTATGGTTAGAAAAAGATCATGTTTTGGCATAAGACATCCATGTTTTGCATTACAAAAGCCACTGGAAAAGCAGACAGGTGTTGGTGAAAAATACCTGAGTTTGGTAGTTCACACATGGCTGAGAAACCTTGCGAAGGGTCCATATAAACACCCAGAATCCGTGTTTCAAGCATCCCTGAGAAATGCTGCAAAGCATTGATAAAACACCTGGTATGGCCACTGAAATGCCACTGAGAGTTGCTGCAAAGGGTCAGGAAAAACACTGCGGATCGGGGGCGCCCTTTAGCTCACCTGGTAGAGCGGGCACCCCATGTACAGATGCCTTGTCCTCCCCTCTCTCCTTCCTCCTTTCATGCTTATGCTGTCCTTTAAATAATCAAGGCTTCAAAATCCTAAATAAAGAAAACGACACCTAAGATCAGTGGCTCAAATGCCCGTGAGAAATACCACAAAGAGATGGTTAAAAAACCTGGAATCAATGGCTCAAAAGCTGCCAAGAAATGCCACAAAAGGCTCGGTAAGAACACCCAGGATCGGTGGCTGGAACGCCACCAAGTATTGCCAGAAAGGCTCAGTAAAAACAACCAGGATCAGTGGCTCAGAGCAGCAGACACATGTCCCAAAGGGGTTGGTAAAAACACTTGGAATCGGTGGCTCAAACACCACGGGGAAACTACTGTAAAACTAACTGCAGCATTTGAGAATGCTCAGAGAAACAGGACTTTGAAGCAATGGGCGTTTGCATGTGGGATAAAGGGATGTCGGAGAAATGGGCTTCAAGTCCAATGGGACATTTTTTGGACTAATGGCGCTTCAGAATGTCAGAAATGTCATGGCATCCCCCAGCCAAGGTCAGATCCTGTATGTGTACAAGCTTGCGTGATCAAATTTGACCCACAGTTTTTTATGCCGTCCATACAACAAGTCACATGACCAAGGCTCGACAGGGTGAGGTCAAGAATCAAACCACTAAGTCCTTGACCTCAGATCACCTCCCAGCACCCTTTCATTGATTTAACCGAGTCCTCTGTGGATGACCTTGGAGGGAATAACAGAGAAGATTTACGAGTTGTTCCTCCTTCCAGGTAATATGGTTTTAAGTGCAGTGAGACACACAGAGGGCTAAATCTCTCAGGAATGCAGTGCAGTATCACTTCAGCTTGAATCTTTTATTTCAGGTTGCTTTACTTTCTTGTTATTTGAACACATAGTACATCACCTAGCGTCCACCCGTATCTACCCTCTTGCCTCCCCTGCTCCTCTGGGCTTTGTTCCCTAAGTTGAAGACACAGGCGACCATCAGGGCTCTGCCACAGACACTCTCGCTACAAACAGTGGCTTGTGACTTCACAGTGCTGAAATCAACTCGGATAAGAGGATTATGGGACTGAGGACGACTGAACAGGACATTTAGTGTCGGCGCCCAGAAACAGCCCGATCAGCAGCTAAGGGTTATTAGGCAGCTCCCAGACTTAAAGACTAGCTCTGTCTCTCGTTTGCTGTCCTCGACTTCACCCGCCCTCTTCTTCTGCCTCTCTTTCCCACTGTTGTCCAGATTCTGCGTGACATTTTGGGCAGTCCAGTCATCAGAACAAAATGTTCGCATTGTGTACTTGTCTTCAAACCATGTTGGGTTACATTTGTGCGTTTCATACATTTCAACATTTCTAAAGTAATGTAGTTCTGATTACATGTACATCAGCTGACATTATCATCAGGAAAGTGAGGGGATGGTGGATAGCCTGCCAAGCAGCAGACCACTGTCAGAGACCAACTGTTAGGAGTTGGCTGTAGCACAAAATTATACCTAATACCAGGTAATACAGGGCATGAATTTCTATTATTAAAAGTGACAATGTATTTTCATGTAGGGGAAAGCCGTGTTTCATGATTTATGACGTAAATAACCAACCTGCTTAAGTAACACCTACTGATGACCAATGACAGTTTTAAAATGTAACATTAACCAATGCTGAAGATTTGGTATGACGAAAATTTTGATTTCACTTCTATGTACTTTGATATTCCTTGTCTGAGCTTCTCTGAAAAGACTCTGCTGGTAAACTTTGTCTCTGTGTCGAGGGTCTAGATGCTGAGGTCTCCTCCTCCCTGCTTTTAACTGCAGCTCCAAGTTCTCTTTCTCATAGTTTTATGCCTCCTTCATTAAGCCTTTGCTGCTATTATGGCTTGGATTGAACTAGTCAGGAGGCACTAGGGTTCAGACAGTGTGCTTCGTGGTGTCCTTGAGGCTTGGACATACTTTATGCATTGAACATCCATGGACAGCTACAGTCAGATGGACGCAGACATGGTTCTATTCACAATGCAATAAAGGGACTGTGTCAGCCCCAAGCAGTTAACAGCAGGGCTGGGAGGTGAGCTTACTATCCTTCTACATCAAGCTGAAGTGAAACTCCAAAGACTCTGCTGGGTTTGGAGTTTGTTGTTTGAGTGCAGACAGTACAAATGCAATAGAGAAGCAAAGAGTACTTGCACTAGATGTGTTCAGGCCAACAAAGCATGTTTGCTCAGCCAATTTTACTGTTGAAATACAAATAGGTTTGATGTAGAAGAGAGAAACTAACCTCATTTGTATTGATCCTATTAATGCTAGGATCAATCTTCAAAATGAAAACATAGGTATCCACAGCATTGATATTTTGAAATCGATCTGCCCATCCCTACCAGCTGTGTTCTTAAACAAAACATTGTGACATTTGCAGGCATTGATGTTTTTGGCAACACCAACAGGGTGTTTTTAATGCAACATATGCACATTTTCAGGATTGGCTGCAGTGACAATAGTATGTATTTTAAGCCAAAACATGATGTAATCCTAACCATAACCAACTGCTCTCACAACATGGAACTGAAATGTAAAGAAAAATGGTGTTTAATTGTATCAACCATGTAAAACGAGCAAATGAAACAAATCTGTGGATAGCAGAAACATTTGATGCCAACATTTATCCTGGTGATTATTTGTTTTGGGGGTTATCTTATCTCCTTGATTCCCCCACCTTCTTCCTGTTATTATTTCTGTATTTTTTTTGCACCTTTTCTGTTTAATTGAGTTCCATCCTCCTCTTCTGATATCTGCTTCTTCCTTCTTTAATCATCATTGTTGTCAGTAACCCATCTATGTGCCTGCATGAAAGTAATATCCCAGCTTGCATTTATCATAAACTTGTCTAAACTGGTTTGTCATAATACCTCATATGAGTCAGTGTGTGTGTGTGTGTGTGTGTGTGTGTGTGTGTGTGTGTGTGTGTGTGTGTGTGTGTGCGTGCATACATGGGTGTTGATAGAGAGGTTTTTCAGCATTTGACTGATTTTTTTTTTAACTTCCTTGACAGATTAATCTGTTCGGAAGAAAAAATGTGCAAAAAGTCATTATTGTGCCCCTGTTATCATGGTCATTTCATGAACAGCACTTTTTCTAGGCATACGTATCACATAAAGGGTCTGCCTTAGTTGATATTACACCTGACTTTAGGTGTATTTGTTCGGTAACAAATGGGACCCGTGAGTATCCAGCCTTTTCCTGAAGTTAGCAGCTTGCTTGATTGTATAATCATACCTTGTTCAAAATAATGTCCAAAGTTAGCAGCAAACAAAATAAGCAGCTCCAGATCAGAAAATTGTACAAATGGCAAACATTTCAATGTGCTTTGCATTCACTAAATGATGGAACAACCTTGCCAACTAAATCTATTCATATAGTTCGTATTTGCAATGGTGAGAAACACCAACACTCAAGTCATCACTCACTCCAACTGGTGGTGTTACTTAATCACTCACTTGTGAACATACTTCACATTTATAGGGCTGTCCTTAAATGTTGCTGTCCAGCCAAAAAAACAAACCATTACCAGTGAGCATAAATCAAGCAGATAACACACCAAAAACCTATTTGGTAAAACAATTTTTAAGTATATAAACTCATAAAACACATGACTCAGCTCTATTCTGACTACTTCCGTCTGTTTGACGCTCCCATGTGTGTGGCCTTCAACTGATGAGCAAACACAACGTGTGTTATACTTCAGTCTGAACAGGGAAAATCCTGTTTCTTTAAACTCCTGAGTGTGATGGCCCCCGACTCTGTCAGGGCTCTTCCAGCCATCTCTTGCGTTTCTCTTCACAGAATGGCTGCAGGTATAGATGGGCGGAGCCATCACCTGGACTGTTTTTAGGCTGGCGCCTCATTCTCTCTCTCTCTCTGTCACCATCACCATCAACCCTTTTGGTTTGGTTTCCTTATTTGTTTCGCATGAACAACCCCACCACATCATATTTGATTAAGTTTCAAGTAAAATGTTGTTTAAACTGCATTCATTTTGTGTAATCTCTCTTTCTCTAGCTCACTGAGCCTGGGCTGTAGCATAGGTTATCATCTAAATCATTGATTAAATATTTAAACGCAGAAAAAAACAAAGTAAATTGTCATGAATGCAACGTCTTTAAATTTATTAAAATTTCCCTCTTTAAATTTAAAGAGAGGATATAAAAGGGGGGGATCAGATCTTTAGTCTTCAAGTTTAGCGTTGTATGACCCGCCGCTCACCAGCTTTATCCAAAAAGGAGGCTGTTTGGTCACATCCCATGCTGAAGGCACCTTCTTCTCCTTCTTCTCATTCTTTTTGAAGAAGTAAAAGAAACAAAAACAACATGTCAGTACAGCAGTACAAATAAATATCTACAGTTTGACAAAAACATAATCAGAACATGTCTTCACGTCAAAAACAACTAGACTTATTTGGCCTTGAAAAACTTCATTACCTCAAAACTCATGTAGCTTCTGAACAAAAAGGGCACTAAGTTTGAAATACAAGGCTTTCAGTTTAGTTTTAAAAACGAAAGAAACCAGGAGAGAAGTTTAAAGGTGATGAAGCCTCTTGGATGAGAGATAAAACATCCATAAGAACAAAGAAGTCCAGCAGAGACAGCTCATCATGAATCTTCCATAGCGTCTCTGTTGGTTTGTTTCACTTGTCGGTCTGTAACATCTGACATCTTATCTGGTCAGATGTGGTCTCATCTATTCTTGTGTACTTTTAAAATAGTCTCACTGATTAGAGTTTTCATGTAAATGCCTCCATACCTTTGAGAATATATTTCTGAAGAAGCAGAAGCGGTTGCTCCTCTTTGCCTTGGTCTTATCAGCGTCAACTTTGGTATTACTGAGACGCTCAGAGTCAGGCTGAGCTGTGACCTCAACAACCTGATGATGTGGTGGACTCAAGCTGGTAGAAGATGGAGAAGAAACATCTCTGGTGTCTTCTGGTGTCTGATCCTCATCAGCGCTGGCTGACTTGACAGCATCCAAATGTACAGGTGGAGCTGGGTGAATCCTGTTCCTTCGCCGTCCACTGAAACACCTTTTCCACTGCAGCAGTGGGTTCAAAACATGGGGCTCTGGTGTCTGGACAGCCTTAGTGGGCTGTTGTGTCTGGACATCCTCAGTGGGCTCTGATGTCCAGGCAGCTTCAGTGGGCTCTGGCATCCCGGCAGCCTCGGTGGGCTCTGGGGTCTGGACATCCTTGGTGGGCGCTGGTGTTCCGGCAGCCTCAATGGGCTCTGGTGTCCAGGCAGCCTCAGTGTGCTTTGTGGTCTGGTCGTCCTCGTCTTCTCCAAAATCATCTGCCTGAGTCTCCAGGTTCTCTGCATACAAGTAGCTTTGGCAGACTTTTGCGATCACCTCATCAATATTGAGTTCAAATGGTGTGATCGCCTCTGAAATCTCTGAGTCAGAAGAGGCCAAATGGGGCGAAATGAAGGTGTCCTCTTCATTCTCCAAAAGATCATAACCTTGCATCAGCTCATCAAGGAAATCAGCCTCGGTGGGCTCTGTCGTCCAAGCAGCCTCGGTGGGCTCTGGTCTTTGGACAGCCTTGGTTGGCTCCGGTGTCTTGACATCCTCATCATCCAACTGGGAGTTGGTGAAGGAAGAAGAGGCACAGGAGGCAGGTCTTGCGCTCTCCTCTGACTTGATAGCAAGTCTGGAGTCTCCTGTCTCTGTGGTCTGGACTTCCTTGTCTTTTACAAAATCATCTGCCTTTGTGTCCAGGTTCTCTGAATACAAGTAGCTTTGGCAGACGTTTGCGATCACCTCATCAATATTCAGTTCAAATGGTGTGATCACCTCTGAAATCTCCGAGTCAGGAGAGGAACACTTGCTCTCCTCGCTGATGGCCGACTGTGGCCAGGGGAAGGTGTCCTCTTCGTCCTCCAAAAGATCATAAAATTGCATCAGCTCATCAATATAATCAAGATTCTCATCAATGTCCTCTGAGATGGGGATGCTGTCAGCCTCAGAGAACTCCGAGCTCATGGAGAATGCAGGAGAGCTGGGGATTTCATCCATGTTCTCTGCTTCTTTGTCCATGTTACTTGAATCCGAAATCTAGTGAAGAAACACAAATATTGGAGAAATGCAGCTTTGTAAAAAAGTGTTTTGATACACTTAACTTAAACACAAGTAGAGCTATACATGCCTTTTAAGTCTTGCATTGATCATTTTAAACAAGAATTTTGTAAAAAGTGTGGATATTACTGTAAATGACATCATTCTTGTTCCCACAAGAAAAAAAACATCACCTTCAGGAATCAAACATTAGTTCTTCATTTTGCTGTACAGTATGGTACATGTTCTTATTATTCTTAGCTTGACATCATTCTTGCTTTTAAGTAATTTACTTCTAAGCAGATGTGAATTTTGGATACATGAATACATGAATATCACATGTGCTTGTGGCTACATGTATATTGATATTGCTTGCATGTATTCTCAATAACTGTATTGAATACACTTCCTATAAAATCTGAAGCAGGGTCTCATTTGAAAAACCTTAACTACAAGCCTCTGTCTTTTCCACAAAAAACATTCATACGTTTATACAACAAAAACAGTTGAATTTAAGGAGGGAAGTGCTTTTCTCCTTACATGTGAATTAACTAAAGATATTTAGATCACTATGTCATAAAATATGTAGCTCAACTCTTGTTCTTTCATATAAAGTATACCTTACACTGACAAACCTTACCTGTTTTTTACAGATTTTTTGTTTGTTAAGTTTTCATCTTTTCTCTGTGTAAATCTGAACAGATGAACAGATACTACCTGTCCTCTACCTCATACTAAAACTCACTCACTGGTGCTGTTTCACTAAAACACTTCTTCATCACCCTTTTAATGTATTTTTAAATTTTGCAAGTTGATTTCTAAACTCTGAACCAATTTAGTGCTTAATCTTTGGTGAAGTGCATTCACTTACCAGTCTGTTTCCAGACATTTTCAGAGGAGCTGGGTTGCTCTGAGCTTTCTGTAAATCAGGTGTACTCAGTTAAAGTGGTTTGCTTTCGTCGCTTGGGAAAATGATTATACGTTAGTGCAGATAATCTCCGTGCAGTGTTCACTGTGGATGCCAAGTCTGTACTGTTAGGATCAATGGAAGAAAGTAAGGTCTCGGAATTCTCAGTGTTCTGAACTTCTGTCATTCTCATCCTTATTTGTCTAAGTCTGTGTGCGTGTGTGTGTGTGTGTGTGTGTGTGTGTGTGTGTGTGTGTGTGTATGTGTTTAGGGGGGCTGTTTTCCCCTCCTCTTTTTAGTGCCGTCGATTTAAAGCCAAGAAAATATATCCTAACTCACCTGCCTTAATGTGTGTGAAATGGCTGAGTGCTATAAAAAAAAAATGTTTAAATGTTAAAAAAGAAGAAGAAGCCTAACTACGCCATATCTGAAAAGGTTTAGGTCAGTCTCTGAAAGGCATGTGAGGTGCAGTGTCTGATAATCCACAGTAAACTTGATGGTGCTGTGCTCTATTCTCAGTTACAGAATGACTTTTAACGCCAGTTGGTCTTAATGTCACAGAGAAACCAGCGTGATGTTTTGCCTTTAGGGAGCGGGCACAGTTAAGGGCCTGGCCCACTGCTTCTTGCTTTCACTTTTTACTTGTTTAAGCATTTTAAAAGAATTACTGCAGAGAGTGGTATTAATGCAGTTACACTGGAAATATTTGATAGCAGATTTAGTAAGGTGACCTTTTGCTTACTGAGAGAAGACAGAGCACAAATGCTGCATCAGCAATGCCCTGCCTCAAATACACAGTGCAGTGCAGATCTGCATATACCAAAAAAAAAGGTATTACAACTTTTTGAGTGAAACATGTCGCATCAGTTACCAAAAGTTAGTTTTTAAGTCTTGTATACATATTCTGTTATACTAAATTGACATAGGACAATCAACTCCAAGCCTGGCTTCTGTTTTGATCACAAAATGCTTATGTTTACCATGCATGAAGGCAACATCACAAAGTGTTGTAAAGCTAATTATTTTAGAGTTTTTTTATTTGTTTAATCAATAAGATTGTATAATATCACTGTATCATATGTTATATAAGCTAATCAAAAGTATAATGTGTAAAATTTTCATTTACAAAGTAAATGGTAAATATGGCTGTCAGATACATGTGGTAAAGCAAAAAGTACAATATTTCTCTCTGAAATGTAGTTCCATAGAGACGTTGTGTAGCATAAAATGGAAATTTCATATATTGTCATATTGTACTTAAAGAACTTTCTCTGCTGGAGAGATGCCATTTTGATTAAAACTGGCAGTCAATGGAGTAGGAAGTCACAGATATTTGTTCATACTGGTGCTACATGACTAGAGAAAACATTGGAAAGGGCTGTGGCATTTGCTTTTTGCTCAAGAGGTAGAAAATGTACAGCTACCACTGTGCTGCACTGGAACAATAAATGCTCCCATTAGTGGCTGATGTGATGCAAGCTTGACTGTTTTGACACAGGAAATAATATGGTGGTGGGCTGGTTCACAAAAGATGGCTTTTTACAGTTAAAGAGTAAGCTAAAATATGTTTCTGGAAACATTTTAGTTGATAGATAGGCAACGCTGTAACAGAATCTTGGTACATATTTTATTAGTGCTGCTTAGTTTTACCATTTGATTTCAGTTTATTCAGCCTCAACTTTTAAAATTCAGAAAACAGTATGGTGCTCTCCTGGTGAGCAGATTCTCAAACTACAGCTTAACAGTGCACTAACAAATGTTTTTTAAAGACTTTTTGGCTGAGAATTAGGCAGTACAGTGACAAAATCGTGTTTTTATCTGATTAACACTGCCTAGTAACATTTCATCTGAGTTTGAGAGCTCTGCTTCTATACTATATTTTATTAGTATATTTCGATTGATTTTATATCTGGGTGCTGCTAAGACAGAGGGACGTTTTCCATATTCCATATATACAACTCATGTTGTAATGATGCAAAGCTGGTTGAAAATCAGCAAAGTATAACTACAGTACTTCATTAAATGTGCTTGCATGCTTTCCACTGCGACAGCTTGAGGGAAAATATAGAGTACATTTATCATTCATACTCCTTGTCTTGCTTTTTTTGTTACTTTGTCAGGCCTTTAGGTAGCTGCACCATAGTCAGTGTGTTTTGCTATGAGAGAGGTTGTCTATGCAATTCTCTAAATAGCCTTTTAATAAACTGACATTTGATGAGGTGTTACAGATGCAGTGCAGGGTTCTTTTTGTTAGCATATTATTGAATCAGTGCAGATTCATTTAGGTCGTACTCAGTCTTCAGAGGGACCTTGGAAAACTGTCAACTTATTTGCCAAGCCAGGGACCTCCACTCCTCTATCATGCTGATGATGACAACACATTAACTGAAATGCATGAACACAAAGACAAATATATAAAACACAGCTGGGAAATCAATTGCAGTAAATGGAATGAGTTTGTTTATTTGTTAAGAAGAAAGAGTGAGAGAGGCTGATGACGGGATACAGCCAATTATGGCTAAATGCATATACTGAGGAGAGAAAAAGAAATAGAGCCAAATTGATTAATAGATGAAAAAATGTCTGCCCCAGTCTTTTATATTAAATGTAAACCATGGAGACAAATACCCTGTTTCACGGATAAATAGTTTTATTTTGCAAGCACATACACACACAATTATACATCATTCAGTAAGCATTTTAAAATCAAAGCCCTAATCTGTTGCTTGTAAAGTTTTCACAGTGGTTCAAGGCTTTGTACAAGTACACACACATAAGATGCATCTTTATGGAAGGCTTTGAAAATTAAAACCTTGTGCTGTCTTGTCTCTGATGTTCGTTGCATATTTCTAAGTTCTGGTACAAACTCAGTCAGACCCCCACGAGCCATTTACTTCCTCAGCAGGGGGCAGAGGTATTCATTCCCTGTTCCAGTAGCATTTGTGACTCCAATCATTTTTCACTTGTAGCACTTTTGTGTAATTCAGACAAGAAATAAGGAATTTAGAGTAGGTCTGTGCAGTCCATCAAACAGTAAAACCGCCACTGTCAACCCTGGCCTCCAACTCTGCAGTATTCTGTCTAGGTGTCAGAGCCTAACAGCGGCTAAGTACACTGATGTGGACTGTGCTGTTACAACTGCGTCATAGCTTTTCTTAGCCTTCACTGAGCATTACTGAGAGTGTCTCATGTTAACAAGCCTTGTTGTAAGGTCCTCTGCCTTCAATATGTATGCCTTGTTGACAATCGTATACTGTAGGCACAGCCTGCCTTTAATCTCCAGGCCTTTTATGTGAAGTGATATTCCCTGAAAAATAAAAACTAGAAAGCTTCTCTAAACTGAAAAATGTCATCTAGGGGCAGAAAATTATTTTCAGACTATTCTATCTCCTCAGCCAAAGAAAACCAATTTCGTTTTTATTGTCATATTTCCAGCAAATGAATTGAGCTTTTTTTTTTCTTCTTCTACAGCGGTGAAAAAGTTCTAATCCTTATTGCTGCAGGCAGAAAAATAATTGAGTCAGGGAGAGGTCAACACACACACACACGCACACACAAAGATAAAGGCACACACACAGAAACAAGCTTTGGACATGAGCACGTACGTAGACAGACAGACACGATTTACATGTATGCATGTAAAGAACATGTTCATCGACACAGACCTGCGCACAAACACATACATAAACACATAGGGGCTCATGTTTATCAGTGCGGACACACAGTACCTGAACTGGACCATAACAGTACCAGTGCCCCAATTCATCTGTTGCATGCGGTGATCATTGAATCTATCTTGGATTTATTTATGTTTATAAACATATCTTGCTGTATGTAATGTCACATTTCATTACATGTGACATTACATACAACTTTTTATGTAGCTATCGATACATGAAATTGTATGCAAATATATTGTTGCATATATGCTACAATAACAACAGAAATTATCAGTTGCCGAAGTTTCTTTCTGGTCTTCTGTTTTTGTTTTATTTTGTTTTGTTTTTATCCATTTTAACATTTTCAATGCTGGTTTCCCACACAGAAATGCAGTTATGTGGTTTGTTTAGCTGTAAACAGTTAGAGTGCCCATGTGGACAAATTTCAGAAGTGCCAGTACTGCATACCAGAGAGGACTGGCCCCTTTCAGGTGCTGCATAACTTTTTTTTTTTTTTTGAAATATACAATAGGGCTAAAATTAACCATCTTTTTCCTCGTCAGTCCAATTAATTAGTTTATTTATTAACTTATTTATTTGAATTAATCTGTTTTTTCCTGAAATATCTGTAAATAGTAAACAAGACTAAGAGTCTACAATCAAGCCTGTACCTGGGCTCAGCAGTACTTTGTCTTTGCTAGCTGCTCACATTGACGGTGTTAACGTGATAATTTTAAGGCAATGTTTGCTATGTTCACCAATTTACTTTGGCATGTTAGCATGCTAGCTTTTTGCTAGCTGCTATGACAGCTCCCCTAAAATGAAGCCAAAACATCTCAATTGCCTCTTAGTGTGCGGCTGCAGTCATAAACCCTGCGCCCTCCATGTTAGCAAATGGGACATGGTCCAAGTTAAAAAAGGCATTTTTATTTTTCTAAAGTAAGTTTCTGTCATTTTATGGAAGTTGTTGCCACACTAATGTATGTTGAGATATTTGTTTTTCTAATATTAATTATGTTAGATAGTTCATGCTATAAAAAGGTACTTTGAAGACATGATTGACAGCTGTATGTGCCAATCTGTGTGCTCGCAATCAGTGGTGCTGCTTGTGATTGGTCGGAAAGGTGTATAGGTGGGAACTTGATACTTCATAAAATTGCTACTGTGCAGTGTCCTGATCCAAATGAAATCACACAAAATAGCACTGGCCATATCTTTGATATTTTATGATCATTCTTTTACAGTGGGAGGAAGTGCAGATCTGTTGTCCCTCTTTATATACCGAAATTGACCAGAACTAGGCTCAAAGTGCAGCTGATGGGAATATTATTAGCTTTACATGTGTTGAGTCATAAGTCAAAGTATTGGACACATTTTGGCTGTTGATGATTTTTCAATTAAGGTATTCCTTTCTCTGTCCAAAAAAAAAAGAAAAAGTTAAGTTAAAAGGGATAAAAATCAGACAAATGAGGCACATTTGACTATTTTAATAACAGTTAATACATTATCAAAATTGTTAAATTAATTTCTCATGAATTTATTAATATAGAAACACAACTTACACACATCTGTAAACTATAAGCTAAAAAAAACCCTGCACAATTAATTATTTTTGTGCTACATGTTAGAGTTTCTAATGAAAACACACCATGCGTTGTGAGCACAGATAGCGCCAGGGCACCGACATGCTCTCTGGAGCAGACATAAACGTTGCTATGGTTGTACTTGATAATATGTGTGTACAGACGTGAATAATCATCCAGTGGCGGCCACCGGCTGACTGTGGTGCCAGGGGAAATCAAGCTGAACTGCACCCAGCAGGGACCCTTCCATTCCATTAGCTAAAGTACAGGTAGCTCAGCCCCGCCTGTCTGACTCCCACTGTCACGTCCACATGGGCAAATATGTGTTAGTCCATGTTTGAGGGTAGGTCTGTGTGTGTGCGCGCTTGTTTGATGCCTGTGTGAATACTGGGACAGCTATGGTCACGCTATGCTGCCCGCATACAGCTACCTGATATGCAGCCATTAATCATTGAGCGAGCCCTATAAATACCTCCTAAAGGGATTTCTCTTGTGTGAGAGTATGGGGCTGTAATCAAGCAAGAGAAGTAGCCCTTTGGTCTTTCTTTCTCAGTCTTTTCCTCTTCCTTTTTCTTCCTTTGCTGTAGAGGAGAAATGAAGGCTGTTATTGAAGCTTTTACCCATATGTGTCCTTGCCTCATCTCTCTGATGATCACTCCCTCAGACCTGAGGAAAAATACTTTGATTGAAGGTGGCAGCTGCCAATAGTCATGATGGATTTCCCCCTTTGTGTGTAACTGTGTGTGTGTGTGTGTGTGTGTGTGTGTGTGTGTGTGTGTGTGTGTGTGTGTGTGTGTGTGTGTGTGTGTGTGTGTGTGTGTGTGTGTGTGTGTGTTTGTGTGTTTTTTTTTTTTTTCATGTGTGTTTGCATGCATGTCTGCCTGTGCTCGTCCATATGCTTGAATGTGGTTGGTCCATCTGTCAGCCAGGTTTCCGTCATTAGGATCGTATCCAAATCACACCAAGCTGAACCTCTCATCTCTCATTTAGCCTGATGGACACCCGCTCGGGGGACCACAGAGGGGAGACACGTCCCGCACTGTCTGTCCTTCTCACTCACTCACTGTGTTTGTTTGAGCATGCGTGAATATACGTGCCTGTTCCTAAACGGCTGAAGGGCACTGAGTGTCGAACCTTGTCTTCCCTTCATTAAAATGAACACAATATTTTATATCTACTCTCTCAGTGCTGTTGTAGCATAGGTCATCCGTATCAAAATTGAGCAGGTAACAAGTTATTCAAGTTGAGCCTGATTGGTAGCAGCCAGTGTCATTAATGCATGCTCTCCTATAGCACTCAGCTCATGTTCCATGACTGAAGGGCAGAATATTTAATGAGCTGTGGGCGTAATTACACAAAGATGATTAGAGAAAGAATAGGTCAGCTGTACATCTCCTAGAGTGGTAGCAATAATAAAGCAACTACCAGCATTGAACCACATTCAAAATGTACCTGGTTTTAGGTCTCACAGATGTAACAGTATAACAGAAAGGGGTCATTTTAATTTCCAGCCTAAAGTAGTTTTTCCAAATTGAGTAAAAGTCTATTATGTTATCATGAGCAGAGTATATATTGTCCCCTAAAGCAAAGTTTCTGCAAGCATAAAAGATCAGCCTTGAAGGAACAGTTCGATATGCTGGGGAATAGGCCTGTCTGCTTTCTTGTTAAGAGTTACTGTAATGAGAGGTTACGGCTCTCATATATGTCTGTTACATGTATGAAGCTTCCGCCTGGACACGGTTAGTTTAGCTTTGCAAAAAGACTGAAAACAGGAGAAAACAGACATCCTGGGCAAGACATATACCCACACGTAGCCCTCTGTAAAACCATGCTGTATATTTAACTCTTTGTTTTTAATAGCCTACAGATTTAAACAGGGGTGTCAAACTGTCAAACAAATCATGATGTCATGTGGGCCATATGAATAAAACAATTGCACCATAACCTATGAATAAACTCCAAATGTTTCCCTTTTTTTTTTACTGTTGAGAAGTGCAATCTGAAAATGTTCACCCATTTACAAAACCGATGATTAGCAGCCTGAGATGTCGTAAGAAAAAAGTTCAGTACTTCCACATGCATTTCCACTAAAAACCTTAGTATTGGTGTTTTGTTTTGGAAAAAAAGAAAAAGAAAAGTGAAATACATGTTATGGGAAGTACCAACTATACATACTTAAATAGAGTATACTGCACAAGTTGTGTTAGAGTTTGAAAAATAATATGCCTGATATATATATATATATATATATCAGGCATTCTTTTAAGAAGTCTGATACCCATTATTTTGCACTAAAGCTGCTGATTAACAATATTTTGCATAATGCTGAATATATTTAAACATGACCAAGTATTCATTGTCAGTCAGTCAGAGAGCTGTATTCTGGTCAGGGTGGAAAGTCTATCAATATTAGGTGTGTAAAGTATGTTTGACACCTCTGGAATAAAAAAGCAAGGTATGACATGTTAATAACTGGGCTTTAGAGGGGCTGCTAGACATATTTTTGACAGGACCAGGCTCGCTGTTTCCTCACTTTTATGTGTTAATCCTTTACTATGACAACCGTCTGGTCGCTCCAGCTCCATGGATGGTCATGACAGCGGTATCGATTTTCAAATGTAACCCTCCATTTCCTGAAATGTCTAACTATTCCTTCAAGATGCTTTTTGGAAACAGGGTCCAGATCATTTCAGATTATTTTAGTAGTGAAAACACTGCTAAAAGCTAACTTTCACCTGTCCTATTACCTCATTTGAAAACACAAAACAGTAGAATCCCCTCAAGTCCATTCCCAGCCACCTCAGCATATCATCACGCCCGTATCAAATATAGCACAAAGCAAAACAATAGCTGCAGGCTGATCTGGCATCAGCATAATTCATAAAGCTCTGCAGGCATATCAGTGTCTAGCATATGCCAATGCTGTTTAATTACTAGACATAGATAATCCACAGGTAATTGCTCCTTTTTATTAATTTCCTTTTTTAATGTCCCCATATCCTTTCATTTACTTTGTCGCAGCTGCTGAGGGACTGCAGTGGAAGTTCTTATGTTTTTGGGATTGTTTTAAACTTAGTGGTTTTCCAGTGCATGAAGAGGAGTTATTAGACTGATGCAAATAATATGGTAATTTGGCAAAAATATATTCTCTATCCAGCTGCAATATTGTTGGCTCTGTGCCTCAAGCAATTACACTACAGACAAATCTTGGTTCTAAATAATAAACTGTGTTTTCATGTGCCTCCATTTCTTCCTTTACCTGCTAATGCAGCCTGTCTGTCTTTCTGTCTGTATGCCTTTTTATGCAGAAAGACGCTTGTCCATTTGTGTTGGTTAAGTCTGTTTAATTTTTTAGCAGGTGTTGATTATTATAAAGTAGTATTGTTTGTTTTACCAAGGTTGGTTTGTTTCTTTTTCTCTCAATACACTTGGAGAAAAAGAACACTGTGAGCAAGGACATAGACAGACAAGGGCGGAAAGCTAAAACAAACTAGAAAACTGTGTAGACAAGAAAACAGCAGACAGAACAAAGCTGAGAAAGGTGAAGGAACATGAAGGAAATAAAGTAATGTAGGAGAGAAAAGGTTGTGGAGAAGAGAGGGGGAGCGGGATCATTATGTTTCACCACAGAGTACCTTCCTCAGACATCATTCTCCCTCTTCCAATTAAGCCCTCCAAAAACAGACGGAAGGGAGGCACTCAGCTAAGACCCTGAATGTCTCCCACTGGTCCAGTTTCCCTGGATAAGCAGTGGATCAGTGCAACTGCAGCGCTGCTGCGTCTGAGAGACCGGGACCTGCTTTGTCAAGTTGAGGAAGCTCCAGCTGTTCTCCTGTTATACGAAACTTAGGATGCATCCTTTACCAGAATAAAATGAGCTCGCCTGGAGAGAACAAAAGTTTGTGGATTTACAGCAGGTACTCTCAGCACAAGTCAAGTGGTTCTCTGATATAATTAGGCCTCACATCAAATGAAACATGGCTCCTCCATGCCCTTTGTCTATGCAACCGTTGATCGCATTCAGTACTTCCTCTAAACACAGAAATAAATAGAGTTTTGTCTCACAGACTGTAAATAATGGATGTAGCTACAGTTACATCACCCACTGTTTTGTGGACTCAGGTTTTGAAACCTCAAATTCGGCATTTCAGTCTTTGCCATCTTGGTTTTTTGGAGCCAGAAGTGACCATATGATGACGGCAGCGCATGCAGATGCAGCATCAAGGTGGTCCTCAAATTCTTGCTACTTTTTGCTATACTTTCCTGTTGTGGTTTTTTTCATTTCCATGGCCCCCTCTGCTGAAGCACGACTTTCCTACAATAGAGAAGCACTTATCAACATCAGGAAAAGTTGTTTGGGTCTTGGACTGAACACAGCAGACTACAGCTACATCAGGATGCTGTTTGTTGACTTCAGCTCAGCATTTAACACAGTCTCTCCGATGAAGCTGATTAGAAAACTGAACACTCAGGTCTTCAGGACAACACTCTGCAGCTGTATACTTGAATTTTTCACATGCAGACTCCAGAGAGTTTGAATTGGCAGTCAAACCTCTTCTAAATTAGTGCTCAACACCGGAGCCCCCCAGGGCTGTGTGCTCAGCCCCCTCCTGGTCACACTATACTATCACTGAGAACCTATCTTGGTCATCACACATGACCACCCAGGTTAAAAAAGCACAGAAAAGGCTCTACTTCCTACGGAAACGTAGGAAGGATAAATTCCAGAGAAAGATCCTTGTTAATTTGGAGGAGCAATAGAAAGCACACTGATGGAAACATCACAAACTGGCATGGTTCGTGCATGGCCCAGGACAGGAAGGCTCTACAGCGGGTGATTAAAACTGCCCAGAACATCACTGGTTTCAATCTACAGAGCATCAGTGACCTCAGTAAAGTGAGGTGTCTGCACAGAGCCCAAAGGATACTGAAAGACAGCAGCCACCCCAGCCACAGTCTGCTCACCCTGCTGCCATCTGGGAAAAGATACAGAAGTATCTTTGACTCTATATTCATACGGGAAATGAACACCGGGCTCTTGAGTGAAAGTCTGGGGTTTGTTGGACCCATCCACCACTGCTCCTGTCCACTGTATAGGGACCTTTCATCCCCTTATATTACATCTTTACCAGCAGCATTTCAATCTGACGCCATTCAGCAGCATATCATGCAGATGCAACAGGTTCTGTCCGTCTGCATTATCACCTAAAGCCACCTGTCCACACATAATACTGCTGCGACAGGTGCCCACCGCTGCTGACTGGTGGCATATCACAACCCTGTGAAAAGTTACATCCTGCCATGTTACACACTGCAGCACTCATCAGCGTGTATTACTGCCACAAAGGTTGTTTTTGGCGTTAGTATCTTACGCCGAAATCACTTATAAATTGACGGTATTTGATTACTTCAGAATGAGAATGGGCTAAGCGTAGCAAAATATCACCGACGGCCTGTCACTCAAGCGTGCACATATGTGTAACTTCAGGCCTTAATAAGATGTAAAAAGATGAGTTATAAAATATTCACCAGAACAGTTATCATGAATGTTGAAAGTAGCAGTGGAGATCAAAACCTTTTCTTCTTCTTCTTCTTTTTTTTTTTTTTTTTTTTTGGTACCGAGCACCTATTTCTGCTGCAATGTTGGAATTTTAACATGCTGGTTTATGGTGATATTGACAGGTATTGTCTCATATGAATCACAGGATTCTGATATAAATTAAATAATATCATGGCCAACTTTGTGATATCAGTTAACATTGAAACATTGTCCAAAGAATCTATTTATTTTATTTTGATTAAATTTACACTCCTAAAAATTATACAATACAAACTTCACCAACAGACACCATCCATGTGTTTTTGTTATCCTGAGCATTGAACATGTCCTTGTCTTGCATTATAATAAATCTCTTAAGGCGTACGGGAAACTCGGCCATGACTTGCCTCTTTGTTGATGACTCATCCTTATCATCGCCACTGTCCAACCATTTTCATTTCCAGGCAGTTTTCATGAATCAGTGGGTGTGAATTTATGTAGTATCCTAATCATTGACTCTCAGAAGGATATTTGAAACTTTCCGTTATTGTCCTGAAACCTACAAAATGAATGCAGTTGGATTTGATCAGCGGAGATACAGTTGATTTGAGTTTCCGAAATGTGCTGAGCTCTACTGGCTGACAAATGGGAGTGTACTTTGTGTGTGTGTGTATGTGTGTGTTTGAAAGAGAGAGAGAGAGAGAGAAGGTGATCACATCAACTAACTGCAGTGTGGAGACAGTAAGATTGTTGCTAGGATGCACGTCTCTCTCAAAAGGAAATGAAATCTGGATGACGGCACAGCAGCAATCAATTAATCCTCCATGAAGTCAGGACAGAGTCATACAAACTTATACACACACACACACACACACACACACACACACACGCGCGCAGACACACACACAAACGTTTCAGCACACGCACAGATATATGGCAATGATATAGCACTATTTCAGACTGTCCTTTGTGCAGCACAGTAACCAAGACTGGATACAAGCATTTATCAGTTTCTATTTATACCTGACCTTTGCTACTGAAAGCTTCTGGGGGTGTGTATCTGTGCAGTGTGTAAGAACGTTCATTCATACACTGGAGCATCATCAAGCTAGAAAAACTGCATATATCAAACTTTTTACTAAAGGAGAGAACACCCACACAGTAACACAATTAGCACAGAGTTTATGCAGTAAGTTATTGGCCTTATTGAACCACAAAACAGAATGAATCTAAAAGCCGGGCAGCTCTGGTGGCTTATGAATAATGATTTCTCAGCAAGGTAATTTGATTTATCTTTGCAGACTTATAGCCGGGCTCTACTTTTTCTTCATTGGTGAATTGATTCCCAAGGTTGAGAGACAGCACGGTGATAGTACTCCAGGGTTTTTTTGAACTCCTTTTTCTTTATTAACAACTATGTAAGTGGGAGAGATTGAAAGAGGCACAAAGGGAGAGAAAGAGAAGATGAGAAAGCTTGACGTAAGCATCTGATAGGATCCATCAGTATCACAGTCGCACTAATTATTTTCATAGCAAGTGATGTGATGGCACTGTGCTTTGTCTCCTTTACTCCTTCATCCCTCTCAGCTTCATCCCATTTAATACCTTGCCCACAGTGTATCACATTAACTCTGCAGCCATTCCTCTTCATCAGTTGATCCACTATTGATGCCTTTTGCCCACATGACGCATCACTTTGGCCGGTGATCCAACAAAGAGACAGAAAAAGAAAGTAGATGGATGCAGAAGTAGTTTTAGTGGCGTTGTGTTGATCCACTGGTTGCCACTTTTGGGGGTTTCTGACAGCCAGGGAAGCCTTGTCAAAGAAATAGTATGCAGTAATTCTTCTGACAAGCACTGACAGACACAATACAACCAAAGCACAAGGGCTTTGTATCCATATGCAACAGGGAAGAGAAGCATGCATAGTGTATTTTGGGAATGATTCCATAGAGGTGTGTGTATACATTGGCAGAGAGCATAAGATAAACAGTGGATACAAGCAGAGCTTGTTCACCAGCGTATCCTCCCAAGAGTATGGTTCCCTTTATACATGACAGAAATATCAAAGGCCTGTTTGATCTCACCGCCGGCTTTTCACCCTTCGAAACAAATCGACACGGTTCAGGGCTTCTTTTTTTTCTGAATAGCTGCTTGTTGGAGTTTTGATGATGAAATGTTGCAGTCTGTTCAATTCCTCACGCTCTGAATTTCTCAGCTCCTCCCTTCAGTGTTTCTTCTTTTACCAGCTCTCTCTGGCTCACTTCTTCATGGTTCAAGATTAGGCATAAGCGGTCTCACAGTATTGGGGTATACCAGGGTATTTAGAAATCCCGACGGTGTGATTTTAAATACTGTCAAAAATACGGACCCTCATCTTTCTATTAACCTCATGTAGGAGAGGCTGTATTGAGGATGTTTTGCATGCAGTGTGCATCATGTGCCCTGCAGGTTATGTCTAGGCCACACTGCATGTGTGAGCTGTGTGTGTTCACACTGGCAACGTTTGTTGATGTGGTGCTGCAGCAGAGCTGCCTACTGTTATAACTGCTGTATTTCCAAGCACATACTCCACTCCTTTATGAAGCCATGCAAGCTCCTGCATTGTCGACACACAGTCCTGCAAATATTTCACCATAAAATGCCTTGTGTCAACAACTGAAGGAGTTCTGTCAACAGAAATGTTGTCAGGGGGCTTTTATTTTGAAACAGAAACAGGAAAGGCTTAATAAAACAGATCCAAGTCTATTTCTTCACATCTATGATGGATAAAGCCATTGAAACTGTAGTAAACAGTGGTATGGAGTCAGTATAATAATCAAAAGACAGTGTTCACTATTTTTGCTGAAAACCATGTGTCATGCTGAAAAATTCTGCGGGTTTCTGTTGATGTGCCACTCCTGAGCAGTCTGCTTTGGTAAAAAAAAAAGAAACATGAATTTAGATGGTTTGTGGTTGTCTTTATTTGTTTACTAAGGCAAACAGGTGTAAGAATTTTACCTTTTGTTGAGACCCCTTGAGTGTATTGTGTATCGAGTAGACTGAAAATGGTAAGACAGCCTTCAGAATGTAGCAAACTCCCCTGTCCGCAGTGTTGGAGGGGGGTTGTAAGCAGCACACATTGATACCATCATATGACGTATACTCTGCTGACATACTAGAAAGGTATGATGGTATGAAAAGTGGACATCTCCCAAGCCTATTCAAGATCTCAACTCATGTAGATGTATGGCTTCTTGTATGTGGTTGTGCTTCGGGCTGGCAGATTGTGGATGGATGAGAAAGCAGAGGTATTGGAGGGGAGGGAAGAGCACAGTAGGAAATACATAAAAGTAACGATAGAATGAAATGGAGAGCAATATGCCAGCTTAGTTAATTCTAAAAAGCTTGCCATCACACCCCCATCCAATCTTATTGCCACACACTCCCACTGTTACAAGCTCTTAACCGTTCCGTCTGGTCCAAGTAACTCTCAGTGTGCTAAATGTCCACCAATTAGGCCCAGGCTCATTTTGGACTGAGCATGTCTGATTATTTGTCATTTGTCCCATCAGAGCTGTGTTGCTGGACTCATAACTGCTGCTTAATTGGCTACGAGACAGAACGCTGGGTCTGTATGGGTGCTTAGGCTAGCTACTGACTGATGATGATGGCTAGTGTGGGACTGAGAAAGCCTATCTGTGGGGTAATGGAGACTGAATGGATGGTGCCCTGCAGATGTCTTATGTTTTCTGTTTAGCCCACATAAGCCCTCGTGTCTAGACTGGAGGTGCCTATTAGAGGTGTGCCGAGGACATGGTGGTGTCTATGGTCCATGATTAAACTTAAATATGGCAGCCACAGTGGGGTGCGCGAAACTAGAGAGTCAGTGTATTTTTGGACAGGACAGGCAGAGAGCAATTCTCCAGACAGATAAATGAACATAAACCTTCCGTAAACAGGGCAGTTGAAGAGTAAAGACTAGAGAAATGGGCATGTAGCCATTTTAATTCTGTGTCGACTAAACTGGGTAAGAAAACACTCCACAAAGGTGCCCTTTAGCAAGGCACTCAAAGGTACTCTGTGGTGTTTTCTTCTAAACAAACACAGTTATGGGATTCAGTTTGTTTTTTTTTTTTTAACAAATGTATTGTGTGTCTTTGAGATCTAACAGTTGGTTGCTCCTCACAGGTGATATTTTGGAAGTTTTGAAACTTACTAGACTAGTGATATTCTATACTCCTCTTGTTGTCAACAAATCACACAAACAATAAACTGGTCCCATCCCTAAATAGCTTTTTCCCCTGTGCCACAGGGCTCCATTGTTACCAAAAACTATTAAAAACACATCAGTAAACTAGACTGTTACAATGGGTGACATGTTCCTTCATTATGTTAAACATTGCAGCTGTACTTTATTTTGGGTCAATTCCACATGCTGCTGTAATACGCAGTCGCTATTTGAGGCACTTTTGCTAAAAATTAGTTAGGCCTATGATTTAGCCATAGACTGTATAAATAATGGGCACAGCTAACATGACGTCACCCATTGGTTTGCTGTTTTGAAGCCTCGGGTTCAGCTGTCGCCCTCTTGGGTTTTAAGAGCCAGAATTGACAATATTTGGACAAGAGAGTGTCACTGTCACTCAAACAGCCACTTTTAAATATGCATAACTTGAAGCCTAAATGAAAAGTAAACTGGTGAGTTACATTAAAGTTCATCTATCTCTAGATGTGGGTGTCATGGCATGGGGATTGACTTCTGGAGCCAGCTTCAAGTGGCCATTCAAAGATATGTAGGCCTATCTCATTCAGGCAGAGCACTATGCAGACCCCACAGTATATAGGGAGGTGGATTCCCACCTGTCCTACACCCTCTTCTGCAAGCAACATAGGAGGGACAGGGACCCTAGATAGAGGTTCTCCATCTGTGCTAATAGAACTAGGGTTACAATATTGTAACCTTCATTTTTGGTACTTCAGCTTTGACTTTATTTTCCTGCCCCAGAGGTTGCTGCTGATTTAGCCTTTTTCAAATTAAATTGTGAATATTTCTGTTTTCTTTTATTAAGAATAATGTTCATAATGGGCTTGAGGCTGAGTTCCACAGACAAAACATATTGAGAGATAAGCTAATGTAATGTTGATTGTGGTCTTTACAAGTTTTGTTGAAAATTGTAAAATTATACAATATTGTTACCCATTTTTTATTTTTATTTTTTTGCAAATTGCAATGTCTCTTAAAGGCTGGTACACACTAGAAGATAATCGGGTCGATTTTGGGCCCGATTCGCTCCTTACGACAATCGGCGTGTGTTCCCAATTCAGGGCTGGTCAGAATCGATTATCCTATTAACCTACCCCAAATAATTATTAAGTGTGAGAGGTTATCGAAATAATCTTAATGTTACCGACTGTGTCGGAGCCTCTGTGTCAGATCCTCTCGTAAATATCAAACATATTTGACATTTACGAATGTCGGCTCTGACAGCATACTGAGTGGAGACCCACAATAGCCAATGAGAGTGAAGAGACCAGGAAGCGTCACCAAATGGATATTGCATACATGTACAGCTCAAAAATAACACTCCTGTGTATTTGATAGACATTGCCGATCTTCTTGTTAAGTGCTTGTTTCACTTATCATGATTTTGACAGTTTGTGTTTGTTTTTCATGGCTTACATTTGTTTACGTTATCCTCTGCAGTCATAATAGTTTGTATAGAGTTACCCATTTGCTTTGGCACACTTCTGTCACACTTCTGTCCTCATGTGCACAGTATGCATGAAGTCCATGAAATAATTGCTCAATAACATCACTAGTAAAATTACATGGGGCTCCTTAAACTCCATCCCTCATTGGCTAACAGTGGACAATTGTGGTTGCCTGGAGTGTGAATATATGCAACTGCATGAATGTGATTTGCAATGCTGGAAAAGAAGATAAGTGCTCAGCCAACATTCCCTGGGTAAATAATAGTTTAAAAAAAACAGAGAGCCAGTGTTTTGACAATTGGTATGGATGGACAACACCTCAGCAGATAAGATGGCAAGATAGATGCACACAGATAAACAGTCCAGCTGATAAGACCAATTGGATCAAGCTGTGAATAACTGGATCTGGCTCAATGGACAAGTGGAAGGAAAAGCTGATAGAGTGTGGAAATAAAAGACAACGAAGTTAATGGCAGGGGATGTGTGTGTGGGGGGCAACAGTGGAGAACATGGGGCCACAACTGCTACAGCTTGTATGAAGTCAGACTGAATCTGTTAATTTCACACCTCGCTTCCATGTCCACTCTTGCTTCTTCGGCTTTGTCATCTTACAAGTCCTGTTTTATTAAGGAACATGTTCATATTCTCCAGTCCACTTTCCTATGTACTGTAACCATATCAACAGGAGGAGTGATCATTTTTCTGGTATTCAACCCTCCATTTTGTACTGTTCGTGTGCTATTTGGCTAGATGCCATTGTTCCCTTCTTTATTCTTTCTAATTTTGAGAGTCAAGCTACTGCAGTCCTTGTTTCTGCTAAAGCTAGAGGATGTAAAAAGCCCTTCAACTGCCTTGAAAAAACTCTGTAAGATGGGTGTAATGTGCAGGGATTTACTCGCTCAGACCAACCAACTGAAGTCACCACTGTAGCAACCAAGAAGTAGATGAATTCTGGTGTGAGGGTGGCAAATAATTTGCTCCTGTGCTGTCCATGTACTCTCATCATTGATGTATGAAGAAAGATACAACTAAGCTTGTAAGCCTTGCTTTTTACCCATATTATATGGAGAGGACACCTCAAACTGCAAAATATGGCTGCACTATAGTAGGAAAAATTAACATTTCCTTCAAGTTTTTTTTTTTTTTTTAAATCATGCAGGAATTTTCAGTAGTTGATTTGAATTTATTTCTATAAAATTAATCATACTAGAATGAAGAGTGAGATTTTGTAATGGAGTGCATCTTTATGAAAAATAAAAAATAGCCCAAATAATAGTAAAAGCCTGAAAATTACATTTTGCGCTGAATGTTGCTCCCCTGCTGTTCCTCACTCTTTTTAAGGTTCTAGTTGACTAGCAGTGTGCTTTGGTTGTTTATCAGTTGATTCTTGTTGATTAACATTAGTGTTAATGTTACATTTCATGCCTTGTAGCACCAAAGCATATTTAGGAGACCTCTGGTTTCTTTAGGCTAACTCACTTAGCTTCAGCCTGGTTGATAGCTGGTTAGGTCTACTGCCTTCCATAGTCTCACAACTCAGTAGCGAATAATGGTCATGAAATGTGCAGGGAACACAAAACACATCCATTTTTAAAGGTTGTCATACTGGAGCCTGAGTATATCAAGACACTTTCTGATGGCCGTTGTAGCTTCAGAAAAGCATAGGCTTCACGATGTTTGTGCTCAGTTATGGTACTGTTCTACCCACCCACGCTGGAGAGTCTCACTTCCCATTACAAATACCAACACATTGACTATGTCACATACATATGAAACCTGTCTTAAAAGGAAAAGCTTGGCACATAACATCATGGAAAACTGAGGACCTTTTGAGTTGTCCTTTTGTATCAGGGCACCTTCACACACATAAGCAAATGAAAAGTGACAATTGCCTGCTGAGGCGAGATACATGCTGAATGTTTGCAGTGCCAAAGTATGACATACACTGAAAGCTAGCTTGCCTAGCTTGCTAACTAAAATATTATTTTTATTTGTACATTTTCCATTGTCTTACATTCTATGCCTGTGTCCTGACTCACTCAGGCTGCATCTCTCATTTGTTTGCACTTTTCACGGCCAATTTGAAATCACGAGTTCCAAGATCAGTTAGTTTAACACAGCAACAATCACCATCTCCTTCATTCATTAGTCTACTTCTTTGCTATTTGTTGAGGCTGCGACTTTGCAAGTTCACCAAAGTTGAACTTCATGCAATGCAAAGATGTAAATTTGCTTTGCTGAAGCTGACTTAGCAAATGTTCTATTCATCCCTCCGTTTACACTGAATGGAGGTGAACGGGAGGCCAGTGTTTATTTCACTGATGTTTGACCATGACCTAAAGCATAAAAAAAAAGATGTAGCATTATGTGTTGAAGTTGTTTTGGCTTACTTGACATTGTACATCCTGTGATGCAACTATCATGCATATATGCACATCGCAGTGTTGATGCTGAAACGATATGCAGCGCTACTGCATAATAGAGGAATTATTACTCTGTTATGCATTTTTAGACCATGGAGGTTTTACAGTTGCAAAACATTCTGAGAGCCAAGAGGCCACAATATGGCTGTCTCTGTATGTGTCACACTTATAAATAGTCTTGGCTCTGTTATCATGACGTGGTCCATACTGTAGACTTGTTAGCTTTGTGTGTGTGTGTGTGTCTGTGTGTGTGTGTGTGTGTGTGTGTGTGTGTGTGTGTGTGTGTGTGTGTGTGTGTGTGTGTGTGTGTGTGTGTGTGTGTGTGTGTGTGTGTGTGTGTGTGCGCGCGCGTGCTTATGTGTGCAGTCAATGAAGACTTTTGGTATTGTGATATCCATGCACTGCCATGGGGACCAAAAGAGGCATTGAATGGGGGAAAGGGAGAGACTGGAATTCAGACAGAGGAAAAGAAAAATGGAAATAGATAAGAGGCATAGGCGACAAAAGAAAAGTCACAGAGGATGGAGTAAAGGAGAGCTATGTGAGTAATACCAAAGCCACTGTTATGGAACTAAAAAGCAAAAAGGTCAGCTTGTCTGTTTGAGATAAGCATTCCTCGGGGCTCCACAGCTTGATCTCATACCCACCTTGTTTTCTACTCCCGTTGCTTTACCACCCTCTGTTTTCCATCCCTCCCAGGCAGCAAGGGGCAGTTGGTCTAGGAGAGACACACCTGTATTATCATCAGGATAACCTCAAAGGGGGCAATAAAGGACAAAAGAAGGAGGAATTTCTTAGTGGACAATCATAATGCAAGAGGGTTGAGGCACTATTGTCTTCTTCCTTCTCTGTCTTTAAAGTTTCTCCAATCCTTCTGGAGAGTAACCTCTGCCAGACAGACAGCACACTGGAAGCTATATCTTTTTTTATTTCTTCTCCTCTTCCTTCGCTCTCTCCCTCTTTCTCCCTGTGCCTCTCCGTTCACTGGTGATGTCATTGATGCAGAGATAAATATGTTGCCTTAAAGACCAGCTCACTGCTGAGGGACAGTCCGCAGTGCAGAGAGGTAGAGGAGGGAGACGGAGGGAGGCTTAGCAGAATAAAACAGTGTCAGATAGACAGACGGACGACGCAACTTAGTTTTAACCAAGCTCTGCTCTAATGGCGCATACTTGCTGTGATGCATGACAGACAAGCAGAGAGAGGGTGAGTGGCACAGAGAAGGAGGGGGAGATGGCGTTCTGTCAGTTCATGTTTTAAATATGGTTCACTACTCAGTCACAAATCAATGGGCTAAGCCTCAGTGAAATCAGCAGAAGGGATCCTGTGGTAGAGATTTAAATAATGATCTACAGCATTTCCACACACACGCACTCAAATACACGCACAACCACGCCCCTCCACGTGCGCATGGGCATTCATAAACGTCAGCAAGCACACAGAGAAAGAGCAGGCTGGGTTTTGGCCTGTGCAGATGTCTTGCAGTGGAGGTGATTTATAGCCAGCCGGCTCATCCCTAGATGAATTCTCCCATGAATCATTGCACCTGCAGTAGCAATGTCAGACAGGGATGTGTCACTAGCTGCTCCTTTTGTTTGGGCCTGTGTGACTATGTTTAGGATTTGTTTTTGCCACTCTGTTTTTGCCTTTTCTCTTAAGTAAGTTGTATATACAACTTTGTTTTTCTTTCAGACATGTTCAAGTCATGTCTACCTGACCTAGAACTGCCTGGTGGATGATGTAGATGTGGACTGGATAAAGTTAAAGACAGAGAGGTGGCTATGTAGGTGCTGCAACAGTATTCATCTAAGTTATCCGAGGTGACCATCTTTAGAGGACGGGGTGGTGTAAGGACACTATCTGCAGGCAGTCTGTCATTTAAAGCAACCACACCCTTAATTATGCATCACTTTTAGCCTTGATAAAATTTAAATCGGTGAGTTATATAAAAATTCACCCCTCGTACAGTCATAGATGGATTACTGAACAGGCCCACTGTGTACAAGCTCAGTGGCCCACTGAGGCAGGGCCCCCCGGGCCTTCACCTGCAAAATGTCACTCAAATGAATATGTATCGACCAGGAAAAGACTCAAAGTGACCACAAAGAGACACTGAGAGACCACAAAGAGATGCAAAGGAACTGCAAAATAGACATAAAATTACCTCAATGAGACCAAACCACCAAAACATGCATAATGTCTACAAAGAGATGCAAAACAGCAACATAAAGAGGCAAAACCAACAAAAATGTGTCTTGCTCTTATGTGGGAGAGGTGGTAGGGCCTTTTCCATATCTGTGCCCAGAGCCTATTGTCCAACAATCCACCCATACGTATTGTTTTCATGAATGTTGAAATAAGCCGTAGAGTCTAAAATCTATTCTTGTACCAGACTGTAAACATGTTTATCTGCTGTAAAGATGGACATATTAACATGGGGGTCTGTGGAGACTGACACGCTTTTGGAGCCAGCCTCAAGTGGCCATTTGAGGAATTGCAGTTTGTGGCACTTTCTTGTTGGCTTCATTTTTCGAACATATTGGAGGTTTTTACTTGGTTGTTACAAGCACATCCAGTAAGATGTTAAACTATCTGAAGCGAGGTTACTTCTGTTTTTTATTAGTGTGTGTGTATAGGCAGTGGCACAAGGTAACTATTATATGATATTGTTTTTTTATTTGTGCTTTATCAAGTATTGTATTTAAGCCCAGGTTTGAGGTGGTTTGGCAAGCCTAGCCCTCTGCTTGGTTTTGGTGTTGGTTTCATTTCATTTGCGTTAACAAATAGAAGAGGACTAGAGAAACTAAACCAAAGTACTTCAGGAATGAGAGCTATCATTCATCACTCATCATCTCAACAAAAAAATATCCTTCCTAGCAGCACGTACCTGTCCTCTCTTCCTCCTCTACTCTCTGTCCTCGTGGTGACTGTCATCTGACAGGCTCATATCAGATAAGACCGGCTCTTATGACAGTTGGCAACCAATAGGACAAATGACAGCGTCTGATGTGACTCTAATACAAATCCTAAATTAGCTTTACTCTAACAAGCTGCAACCTTAAATCCCTGCTCATTTGCTCTGGAAGGGATCGGGTGATGTGAATTTCATCTTCTGTCCATGTCCATGATGGTCTGTTTATATGGACACCTAATGTAAGATAAACAGATCCACACTATACCTATAGGATCAGCCCCTACTGGACCAAATCACGTCGCAGAATTTGGTGCTACAATTGTAATTGGGTTAGATGTCATTTATAATGTGAATGCGTTATGTGGATTTGTGCATAGAGTTTTGTTGTTCATTTTTCTATATCTAAGTGTAAGTAAGAGGCAGTATATTTAATTTAAAGTTCAAATTTCCCTTTGCAATTAAAAAAAAAAAGACATTCTTTCACATCATTGTCAATGATTCTGTGCTTTATTTTTGACAAAAGTATCAGTGCATGCACCATTTAGGCACTGCTTTAAAAGTATTTTTTTGGCACTGTAATTGGAAAAAATTCCAGATGATACCAAACCCTACCTTTACCCGCCCTTTGGCACATTAGTACTTGTCCAGTTTGACTTAAAAATAACACTTCTTACTCAGTGCAACACTTTTTGCCTTACTTTAATATGTTCATGTTGTGATTTTGCTACTTTTACAGTGGTAGAGAGGTGAGTACTACTTTCACCACTGTATTTACAGCACATGCACTGATACAATGGTGCACACATGCGTTTCTAGCCCCTATGTTGTACTTTATTCAGCCAAGTGAGCACATGAACCATATTCATGCTCTTGTTTTGCAGCATTTGCTGTATCGTCAGCTGCTGTGTTCTCATCCCTGGTACGTGTAAGTGCTGAGTTGCGTTAGTTTAAGCCCAGATAGACTACAGGCCGGCTCTGCACACATATTTGTTTAGAAAAACGCAGACGCAGCTCAACTTGGGCACTCTTGTCAGAGTTCGTGGGGAGTGGGAGGCTGAGGAATTTGCTGAAGGATTTTCTGCCTCTCTGTCTTTAATCACGATGCTAATTAAAGTTTACTGGCTAATTGTGGCTGAGATAGTGTTTCTGTGTGCTGCTTACTTCTCTGTGCTAGTGCCTGGCTAATTACAGAGCTAATGGTCTATTGGTCTGCTCTGCTGTGGACACAACTCTAATGCATGAACAGTAAAGTGATGGATTACAGTCCGTGTTCATCAGTCTTGGTGCCGCCGGAGCTTCCCAGGAGGTTCAGGCTTTTGCTCCGGCCCAGAGATGAAACTGGAGCACTGGAATTCATCTTGTCACTCTGCCTCAGCGGTCAATAGTTGTCATTTCATGCCAGCTCATAAGACTTCTTATCAACCTGTAGTTCTATATAAAGTTAATCCACAGGCACACATGTGCTTGCACGTGACAATAGACTCGTTTCACGCTTGGACACTCCTCTCCTGTGAGGTTATAACATTGACAGCTGGTACTGACAGGCTGATATCCTGAGGCTGGCGCTAGGTGTGTATAATATTTGTGCATTCGCCAGCCATAACAATGATTAACAGGGTTAATTGGGCACAGTGAGGCTCTGATTATGCTGCGGGATGACAAGGAGCTGCTGGAAAGCTGTCAGAGTGCTGTCGGACCGACACGCTCTACCTAGACATCATGCCTGACTTCTGTCCTTGCAAATCCCAGCAGATCAAGCCAGGGAGGCACACAGCTCTTCAAATGAAGTTTGTGTCTGTGTGTCTTTGGTTTAACAATTGTCAGCATCACCTTGCCTGTGGAGAGCCAGATCTGAAATGATGGAGCTTTTTTATGTGTGCAGTATTTGGAATATGCTTGCCTGCAAAAGACATTGAACCAGATGTTATTAATGGATAACTGAAGTATTTTTAACCTGGACACTATTTTGCCACGTTTTTGTGTCCAAGTGACCAGTTGGAACAACTTTTTAATTTTTTTTTTTTATTGGGCAAAACAGTCCCTGCAGCCAGTTGAGCACTATTTATGTCCAATAAAACTGCATAATCCTGCCACTGAAAGGCTCAGACTTTTATTCTAAGTGTCTGACAACATTATGGAAAGAACCTACAGAGGTTTGTAGTTTGTTAAAAAGTAATATATTTGTTTAACGAGAAACAGCCACTATTGTCATTCCCACCAGACTGTTTTAATAAACAGTCATTTTATCATTGTAAAAAAACACTTAATTCAAAGTCAAAAGAAACAAAATAAAAATCACAAAAACTGTCGAGCTTTGTTTTTCCACTGTTTGAAAAATTCTACCAGCTCTGTTTTGGTTGAAATAAACCCCTAATTTACCCTGTTAGAGAGGAAAAAAAAGGTTGGCTGTATAAATGCTTAAATTACTGTTTATTTAAATGCAGTCTGGTGTGTTTTGCAATGGCGACTTTGGGTCTATTTCTGGTTGAACAAAAATGATCTTACTCTCTAACAAAAAGGTTGACCTCTGTAGAGATCCTTTTACTAAGTCATCAGACACATATAATAACAATCTGAGCGTGTCAGTAGCAAAAACAAGCACTTTTAGCAGTCTGTCTTCATATGCCGGCAGGGATTACTTTTCAGCTTATTTACTACTTATTTTTATATATTTACTTTATAAATATGTCATATTTATAAAGTAAATATGACGTACCAATGGCATCTCCATCTCACACTGTTGACTTCCTCTGCTTTCCCATCTTCATGCACGCTGGGGCTCAGTGACGGAACAAGATTTTCAGCCGGCATTCCTGAGAAACGAAAGCACAAAACTTCTTTTGAAATCCTTTTATTCAGTGCATACAGACTGGTATTTTAAAGAACTGATCTAGCCTGTTTCTTGGATGTGGAATTTATGCAAAACTCTGAGGTTATTCAGTTTGTTCCACACAAAAGTACAGGGACAGCACTCTCAGAAGGCAAGCCTATTATAAACATGGCTTTCTTTGAACGCTCCTCTGTGCGTGCGTGTGTGTGTGTGTATGTGTGTGTATTGGCTCGTGCGTGTCACTCAGCGTGCTCGTGTCCTTTGCCTTTGTAATCGGATGTCTGTGATGTCTTGACTGTTTGTCAGACGAAACCAAAGCCCTTGTAGGCAACAAATGATAAACACAAGAGTAAAGAGAGAAAGAGAGAGACCTATTTGAATTAGGGATTCCTCTTTCTTCCCTGCATGCTTTGAAGCTCAGGAGAAGCCTGGTGATCGGATCAAGGATGCTATAAGAAATGGGATAAAGGAGGGGAGGGGAGTGGTGGGAATGAGATTTTCCTCTCACTGGGAATATGGGGATTCTCTGAGATTCCTTCACTTGCGCACACTGGCAGTGACACTAAGCTTACCATCATGACACTATACTGCGTGTGTACGTGCATGTGCATGTGTGTGTGTGTGTGTGAACAGAGCAGATACTTGTATCACGTACAGTCAGAGCGTTCTGAATATTGGCAAACATTAGACACGCACACACACATGCTGAGGCCCGTGCATTTCTAATAGCAAATCATGTTTGAGTCCTCATCCACCGTATCAGATTCTTGATTGAATTAGATCAGCATGTTTTGGCCTTAAGAGGATTTCTCTACATGCATTTTGTATGAGACTGTAATCGGCACTGTTACTATCACTGCTGCTATTCAGGGAAGAGGATTATTAGTGCGGATTACATTCAACTATTTAAGAGATTTTTTTTTTTTAAACTCATATACCACCCACAGTGTAAGAAGACATTGCCTCCAATGAGAAAAAAAGATAAAACAGCAAAAATAAAAAAAAATAGCAGACGAAATTGTGCTTTTGGCATCCTTTCCCCCTCTGTGATATGTAGTAGATTCGATAAAAGATTTTTCTTCCAATTTTAGCCCAGTTACCCTCTTTATCTTGACCCCAATCTTTTCCCAAAATGTGTCCCTACTTTAATACTCTCTGTTAACTACGTGTCTGTGCCTTTACTGCAGTGCCCTGCCTCGCCCTGCTGTCTGATGTATTGATCAGGACAGCCTCAAGCTCTCTGCATTGGAGATCCTTGGAGCCCAAACGCTCTACACAGCTCTGTGCACGGCCCATACACAGCTCTGTGCACGGCCCATACACAGCTCTGTGCACGGCCCAGAAGCGCGTGCTGAATTGAATCATTTGTTACGACCTTGAGTGTTAACCAAAAAGCTGTATACATAAATGCTGCAGATGAGATGAGTACACCTACCTGCAGTGGCACCACTTTTAGGCGATATGGGTGCTGCCTAGGGTAACCATCCCAAGGGGGGGCCAAAATGACGCCAAAAAAAAGAATTCAAGTGGATCAACACAATCTAAACAATACACAATTTACTAATCAAGTGAACGTCAGACAATCTTTTTACACCCACCTAACAGCTACAAAGCCACTGAATTACATAGAAGAATATATCTACTTCCTCCTCTGTAACCAGCCATCTACCTGGTAGAACACCCACCTCATCAACCACCACCGCACCACTGAGAGCAGTGTATATGGAGAGAAGGAAAACAAAAAAAGAAAAAGAATTATAACAGCAACAAATCCATGTTGAAATTGTAAGGAAGAAAGCTCATAAAAGTTACCTTTACAAAGCTCATGGAGGTTACATTGAGTTACATGATGCTGAGTGCGAGCTCTGTCGACAAAAAATGACCCCTGAGCAAACTATAACATTCTCATGATGCGTTCAGTTTGATCTTGTAAAATGTCGATTTTGACAAGAAACTTAAGTAAATATAGTTGTTTAGGTTTTTTGACTGTTTTTAATGATCATTGAGTTACTTAATTAACATAAAACATGTACAGCATGTTACTGTAAGCAAATTATATTAAGATTAGCTAGGTTGAGCATTTGCATTTTTGTAGTGACATGCAGCACTTTGACTGCTGAGCTGCCGAAAGCAAATTGCTCTGTGTGTGTGTGTGTGTGTGTGTGTGTGGTTTTTTTTTTTTTGGGGGGGGGGGGTCGCCTAGGGCACCAAATGTGCTAGAACCAACAATGCCAACCAGTGCAAATAATCTTGCACAAATCATCTGTTATTCAAACTTTTGTTTTTTTGTTTCTCTCCTTTTGGCTTTGCTTTTATCAGGGTGTCTGTCTTTAATTCGCTGGTTAGACTACAAGAGCAAAAAGTGGGTTTATCTCCCGCTCCCTGGCTCTGTCTGATCCCTGTGGTGAGTGTGTACCTGCCTCCTGTCTCTCTGTGTGCCTGGAACTGTGCTTTGGAGTAATTACCTGGAGAGGCAGAGAAATGAGAGGGAACACCTGACCTTTAAGTCTTTATCAGCCCGCGGGCCTGGAGGGGACGACACAAACACGCGGAGGAGTCCTCACATCATACACAAATGCAATTCAGATCTGTCTGGCGTGCAGTTGAGATAAACACACACTAACACAAATAGTGCCGAAAGACAATAATGAGACACACGAATGGCAGTCTGTCTCTCTCTGAAATGAGCTCACAGTCATTTTCTCTTGGAAACAAATGGCGGCGCGTACAGTGGTGACAGGCCATCTCTGTGAGGGATTTGGTCACATCAGCCAGGCGCATATGGCACGCCTTAATTACACTTGCCCACAGACACACATAATTGATCATGTAATCAATTAATTAATGTGGGACCCCCTTGTTAGTAGCCCATGAAGCCCATTTGCTTTTACAGGTCATTAAAATGATTGAGGGCTAGAAGCAAGGTTATAAAAGAATATACTGGAGGATAAATAATTGCAACAATAAGGTAGAGAAATAAAGAGGGAGGGTGTACAGTATGAGTATGTGTGTTTGAAAATGCCTGGAGATGATTATCTATCCCTTTCATTACTCTCACAGAGACCAGAAAGCTCACACATGCACAAAAAACTGCAGATACACACAAATACCACACACACAAGGACAATCACGTCTACTCCCTCCGCACAGCTGTCTACAACTTTAAGGAGTAATTGTCTGCATCTACTGCACATGGCCTATTTTCCCTTTCGTCCCACTTGCTTCCTCTCCTCCCTCTCACACTTTGACAAATAGAGTAGAGCTGGTTATTGAGAGTAAGAAAATATACGTTTGCCACCAATTCTTACTGTTCAGCCATCACAACCACATTCACGCTCACACACACACACATAGTCAGGGCGAGGCAGGTGTGTGAAAGTATTGACAAATGGAAAATAATGAGGAAGAAAGTTTTCTTTTGTTTGCAATTGAAAAATATATCTGATTATTTAAAGCAGACTTGGCTTTGTAGGTGAAATGAGCCTGGCAGTCATTCAGAGGGATGAAGCCATGAAGGAAAGAGAGATGTAAGAAGGTCACGTTTTTTTCTTCATACAGGGATTTCTATATTTCCCATGTGTTCCCTGGGGGAGAGAAGAGGGAGGGCTGACTCCTTTTAGTTGAAAAGAAGGGAATTTTTTTGCTCATACCTGCCTGTCTTGTTTTCATGTTACTCGACACTGGCTGCAGAGAGCAGAGGAGACTGAAGCACTGATCTAACACCTGACTGCTGTCTCATTTCATCAGCATCCTGTCATCTTCCACACAACATACACCACCCCATATACCCACAATCCCAACTCATCACCTGCTGTACAACCCTGACTTGTGGAGACATTTGCACAGTGTGTTTCTGTCCAGCTCCCGAACCCCGATCCCTAACCCCGACCCTGAAACCTGAAAACACTATTTTACAATTTGTGATTATTAGAACGCATTTTCACTCCCAATCCATCACATATAGCTGCTTCTTCAGTGGACTTTTCAAGTTTACATATGACATGTGATTGTTGTTGACGTTCTGGGACGCCATACCAATTTATGCCTGTTATATGCATATTCTGTGTGTTCCAATATCTAATATGGATACATTTGGTATCATCATCATCAACACCACATCAGTCCAATTTACAAAGTTTGGTGCTTATAGCCACAAACAGTTATTTAGACCAAATACAGTTTCTCTCTGCCACATTTAAACACTTTGCCTGAAGTTTAGAGCAGTGCCTCTCCACCTTGTCGGTCAGGACTTGTAGCTTGCAGTATGAATATTTCAGTTGTCTTTTTCTCTCTTGCCATTGTTGTACTGCTGTGTTCTTGGTGCAAAGGTAACATTTATACTATGCCAAATGGGTAATTGCAATTAGATGCAAAAGGAAAGGCAAATTGAGGCTTTAAATTAATCCGTGTGCTCCAGTCCTTTCTTCTCCCTTCATAGGGTGAATTGCACTCATCTGCAAAACTTTATGGAAGTGTTTGCGCTGTAACCTGGCAACTGGACCTTGAGACTGGGCAGATAGCAGTTGCAAATGGTGCACACATGTAATTCTTGATCTGAGAAACAGTCATAAAACATAAAACAATCTCACCAATAGCTCAATCTATTAGCTGCTGTGAAGCTTTCAATAATATCACATGATATTCCTCAGCAGAAGCTAGGTGGATTTCGCTCAGTTGTGATGGAATTGGCGGTGTTACAAATTCAATTCTTCTCACCCATGTTGGCTTAAAGTTGACAATGACAGTTCATTCTTAACATCAGAAACAGTTGTTGACCAGACAACCTCAGGTCCATTCAATAGCTTTCAATCATATCACACTCAGTAAATTCCGTTTGCTGAGGAAGATGTGCAATACAATTGAAAGCTACAAGACAGCAATGGACCTTGAAATGAGACTCTTTTGTCAGCTCTACACAAAGTGCTTTTAAAGAATGATAAAATACTATCTTGTCTACCAGGCTCCATCTCCTACACAAACTTGAAAATCAACCAAAGAGTGACAGGAATCAGGATTCGTGGTCGGCTAGCACCACCAGTTGTGCATTTCTAGGGTCTGTTTTATTTGAATAGTCAACCTACAGATATTTTATAGAGTATATGTAACATTTCAGCTGCTTATTAGTTAAGATTTAACAATTCAACTTGTTTGCTCCATTTTGTGGATGTTACGTAAATGATTTAATTGATTTACTCAACGTTTTCCAACATAGGTTGATTGAATAACTTACACCATCTTTTTTAGATTTTTACCCAGTGTATTCTCATGGAACAGTTGATATGTATTCTCCAAATTAAAACCCCATGAATGAAATTACATCCTTCTGACAAAGTTATGTATTAACATACATTCACTGTGGTTAGGTTTAGGAAATAAAAATTACTCTGGTTGGATTTAGGAAAAGGAGCATAGTTAAGCATCTTTAGGTATGGGCAAGAAAAAAATGGTAAAGATTAATATGACTCGAAGATCAAAAGTTTACATGCTTCTGAACACCTGTCTCCTTGTCGTAATCCTAGGGGAATGTCAGATGTTTTGTGACCCATCCAACACCCCAACCTGCCTCCATACCATTGCTCATGTGATCGCAGCCTTCCTAAATACATGCGTTAGGCATGAATTACTGGCTCATGATTACATGTGATACGTACGAAATTTGGTGCATTACATTTCATACAAAAATACAAACAGTTTATGAGAACAGCCTGGCTTTCATGCATTAGTTTTACATTCACTGAGTCATACATGGTTAATTCTTAACTTATTGTAAATGGAAAAGTTGGTTACATGTCTATTGGGTAAATGTAAATAAGCTGAAGTTTATTGACGAGCATGCGTGTATCTTAAAATGTGTTCAGTAACAATCTGACAAGCAAAGTAAAAACTCTCCAAAACCTGAGTAGTGCATTAGCACAGCAAAGCCACAATATATTTCAATTTGTTCTATTGTCCAGAATTATATACGTTCATAGTCTTTGCTGCTGCAATGACCCAGTTTCTCCAGGGGGATCATTAAACTTTCATCTTATCTTAACTTCTCTCTGCTCTCCTGAGCTCTCTCCAAAGCGCACCAGCACACTGCAGCCGCAGTCAACCACAATGGCTGAAAACCACCTCGGTATTGTGCTACGTTAATATCCCTGTCAGCGGAGAGACGGATGACAACCAAGACTGAGAAAGAAAAGGGAAAGAGAGCAAGAGAGAGGGGAGTCATTATAACTAGCGATAGAGCTGAATGACTAATGACCTATCAACTTAACGCGACTTAATCAAACAGGGAGGAAGTTCGGGTTAACGGGTTCGTAGAGGGTTATTTGCACATTTTAGTGTTTGAGCCGAGAATAAACACACAGGCACAGAAATCCAGAGTTCTCTGCCCGCCTTCTACATGGCTGTTGTCACATTGATTCATGGCAATCTGTCCTGCTTACATACAGTCGATTTGTAATAACATTATCTGCGGGGGAGAGAAATATTTCATGTATATGAGAGTATTGGCTAGAAAAGTGTGTGTGTGCATGGGTTTGTTTTGCACACCTGAAAGACAAAGTTAATTGCCACTGAGAGACCTCGGGGCTTTTGAGAAAGATGGATATTTAAGGTGTTGTGAGCAGAAAAAGGACTCACTTACAAGAGGTGGATCCCAGAAGGTGCGTGTTATGGACAAGAGCATTTGCCAAGTAAAGCTCACATGACCTTAATTATGGAGAGGAGAGGAGAGGAGAGGAGAGGAGAGGAGAGGAGAGGAGAGGAGAGGAGAGAAAACAAAAACAGAGAATCTTGTCACAACATGACACAGTGTCTTGCATATTAAGGTAATGTGCCTGCAGAAAAGAAAAAGAGCAAGAAAAAAGAGGCTGACTTTGAGAAGATAAGAACTGTGTTGAGTTGAAACAAGACAGATAGTGAAATTAAATTTTAAGAAAAAACAAACAATTAAGATATTAAAGCCAGAACAAACCAAATTTTCCTCATTGAAATCAATGATCCCGTTAGGGCCTCTAGCAGATCCTCCTTGTTAAGCCGAGCCTGGCCAGCACTCCACATGACGTGTATTGACTATGCAGCTCCAATTTAACATATTTGACATTCTGTCAAGCACATAATGAGTATAACATACAGTACTTTTATTATTATTAAAAGCCTACATATCAAACAGACATGCACAAGAAAATGAGGTGGGAGATTATGAGTGTAATCAATCAGCAACACTCTCCTCTTTATGAGCGAGTGTGTGTGTGTGTGTGTGTGTGTGTGTGTGTGTGTGTGTGTGTGTGTGTGCATGTTGTGATGACAGAGGTGTTGCCCTCTGACATTTGTACTCCGATGGAAAGTGAACTCTGAGATAATTTCCTCCTCCAGTGCTGATTACAGTGTAAAACTAATAAAGTAGTTGCCTTATGAAGCAGTGAAGGTGTGTGGCCGCGTGTGTTGGTTCTTGCAGGACGAGAATTTCATGCACCAATGTTCAAGATCGGAGCAAGAGAGCAATGGTTTGCATGAGAACGGAGGGGTGGAGGAAATGAATTAGGTGGATGGGAGGAAGGGCTGATGGGATTTCATGCTGTAATTTATGCAAACACTCGTCACCCCTCCACACCTGATCCTCTCGGCTTCTTTCACAGTGTTCTCTCATTTCAGAGCCCAGTGGACACAGTGTGCGGCTCATTGCACAAAAGAGACAGTTGTTCCTCATTTTAGCAGTTAACAATAATACTTGTTTCTCCCTGGGAGCAGTAATTTTGGTTTTTAATCTTATGATGAGTGTAACTCCCAATTTATTTGCACCTTTGGGGCTTTTTTTCTGAGCCTCTAAATTGTCACTGACTGCTGTTTGATTGCTCGTTCAAGTCAAAACTCAGGTCTTTGAGACAACTGCATTTTACTGTATGATATGATTTGTTGAGCCGTCGTTATTATTTTGATATGCGTTTCCTTGTATCTGTCAGTACTTCATTATATGATGTAATATTCTAATGCAGTCATGGATGGATTACTGTATGGCCCTACTGGGTATAAGCCCTTGGAGCCCCCTGACCTTCTCATGCAAAATTTCACTGAAATTGTCAAGTATCAGCCAGTAAGAGACTCAAAATGACTTCAAAGAGACCAGAATGACCAAAAAGCCACAAATGACCTCAAAGACACAAAAAAGACCAAAAGACACAAAAGTACCTCAAAGAGAAACAAAATGACCAAAAGAGACACAGGACAGCCAAAAAAGACACAGAGAGGTTTTTTTTAAGAAAGACACAAAACAGCCAAAAAGTGACTTAAGAGAGTAAACAACCAAAAGAGAAGCAAAATGTCCAAAAAAAGACATAAATTATCTTAATGAGACACAAAAAGACAACAAAGACACAAAAAGCACCAATAAAGATGCACAAAATTACCCCAAAAGACACAAAATGACTGCAAAGAGAAACAAAATACACAAATGACTAAAGGAGACATAGAACAGCCAAAAAAAAAGACACACATTACCTTAAAGGGACACACACACACAAAAAAACAATTAAGAGACACAAAATGACCTGAAAAGATACAAAACAACCAAAAAAGACACAAAATGACCCCAAAGAGACACAAAACAACCAAATAAAGGCACAAATTACCTCAATAGGACACGTAAAGACTACAAAGATACACAAAACAACCAAAAAAAAGAGGCAAAACCCCCACAAAGTCTGTGTCTTGCACGAGAGGTGTCGGGGCCCTTTGCATATCTGTGCCCAAGGGCCCATTGTCTCATAATACGCCCATGGGTATATTATCTACATAGAATACCAGGTGTGGTCAGTTTTTATGCTTTTCACTCTGGTGAAACAGGTTGGTGTTTTAACCAATTAACATCCCTGATTTTCAGCCTAGTTAAAGACCAGCACCTTTTCTCCTCTCTCTGCCTGAATGATCTTTTTGATGACCAGTGTTTTCATCCTCAAGTGCACCTCAAGGTTCCCTGACTTTACTGCATGTTAAACTGAACGAGCACTTAGCCTTTGCATTTCTTTAAGTGTTATTCTCTAAAGTGGGTACTTTAGTAGGTCACATTGTGTCTCATCTACACTGGAATAATTTTACAGTTGCATTTTTGCCATCCTCATAAAATCAAGGTGCCTTGAATGTTTCCACCTGGAGAAAAGAGACGTTCACATCATGGAGGATTCATTGTTATGCGCAGCAAATAAGAGAGCATTTTCTTCCTTTCAATTAAAAACTAATTAACAGCTAATTATAATGACAATGACTCGGGGACTGAGAGTTGATTGTTTGTTTTTGTGAAACCTCAAGATGATATTTAGGGGGGTTAATAATGTAAGAATGTTATACTGGCATCTGTTGTCATTGGAAATTGTGTTTCCGTAACAAATGCATAATAACTTCACTATTTTAAGGACACACATTATTAAAGCCTCTTTCAGGTGAAAACACATGCATGCTCCATGGCGTTTAGACAGTATTATTGGAATATTTTGTGATATGCTGATTATTGCAATAACGTATATTGCAGTGTCTTACCTTTTTTTCTACTGCAAATAAAGTCTCCAAACTTTGCGAGCATCTGTTTTATCAAATAAGATCAAGTTTCCAGTCTGTTGATCTCACTTCAATAACATTTTTTGCAGCTAAATGTATCTAACGTTTTAAAAAAAGCAATTGATTTTATTTTTCTAGCAGGCTACCAGAAGTTTAATTTGTATTTGCAATATTAATTATTTATAGCCTATAATTAGGAAAGATTCACTTCAATGTATCAATATAGCATTACCACAAATGCAATGCAATATGTACAGATGTAATGATTTTTCCCCCACACCTAGAAGCAGGTAATTATTGCTGAAAAATTCCATATTGCGCATCCCTGCTATACTAACATATCCTTTCTTTTCACACATTAGTTGAATTCACCTACATGCACAATCAGTCTTCTACCCAACACATGCTCATACCCACACAAAGGGAGTATGACTGTGCTGAAAGACAGACAGACCCCTTTCTGTCCACCCTTGACCAAATGACAGCGGCAGAGTTGTCATGCGTGAGAGGGGTGTCTCTCTCTCAGAGTTTGGTTCTATAAATCACTCAGCAGCGGGACACATCCTTGTCGCCCTGACACAAACAGATCTGACAATCAATTCATCATAATAGAGTCTGGAAGCAGCGGGGGGCATTACCAAACCTGTGTTTGCTGACAGTTTCCAGACCGCTCCCACAGTGTGAACACATGAGTCCTGTGTTTTTTTAAGCTGTAAAGCTGCGTACAGTGAAAATAGAATCATAGTACACAGTTTTATTCTTACAGGACGCTCAGAGGGGAATGTAAAGAGGGTGAGAAACATGGGTAGAGACTCCCTCATTATCAACTGTCCTCTTTGTCCTCCCTGAAGGTCAGAGTTCATGCTGAGATTCACATTATCAATGTGGAATTGGTGCCATAGGATCAGCTTGTGTCTACATAGGCTGTTAGTGGTCACACATCAAACATGCATGAGCAAAAAGACACACACAATCAAACACAACACTGCTGTGCTAATAGGCAGAGTTGCATTCGGACCTGAGTGGCCTTGGGAGCCTAGTTAAAGGCTGGAGGGAAAGGTTTGTATGTAAATTAGTCTATTTGCAGCAAAGGGCAGGGTCAGGGTCCTCTTGCTGTTTAACATTATCAGCAGCACCCACCATGAGTCAAGATGTCAATGCACCACCACCCTATAATCACCAGTAGGGAGACCATTAAATGTCTAGCATGTGTGTATGTATGTGTGGTGATTCATGTCGTGTCTTTTCTATGTTTATACAGTATCTCCTGGGTTTTGTACCCATCTCTTTTCACCTACATAAATATGATTCTTTATGTTTTTGTTGTTATGTGGCCGCACGCATGTTAGTGTGTCTGTGCATCAGTTATCATCAACAGAGCACCACATTTAATGGGGGGGGGGGGTAAATATAGTGCCTTTGAAAATGATTTCATCTCATCTTTTTTATTGCCTCTCATTTCCATCCATTTATTGTGTGGGAGAGAGTGTATGGACGCAAAGAGAGAGAGAGGGGGAGAACATTTGAATCATTACACCCCAGTGTCAACATTAGTTTGTCTTCCTTTATGCCTCTGTTCAGCTTTATTCATTCCTCTCTCCACAGCTATGCACCACAAGCTCAGTTTTTAACATTAGGACAACTACAGTGAAACTACGATTCAGTTCACTGAAAATGTGTGCACTTTGTGCTGGTGAGAAACCAATGAGTAAATTGCAAAGCGCTCACAAATGTTTAGCATAAATATATATATATATATATATGTGTGTGTGTGTGTGTGTGTGTGTGTGTGTGTGTGCGTGTGTGTGTGTGTGTGTGTGTGTGTGTGTGTGTGTGTGTGTGTGTGTGTGTGCACTCCTGCTTCTTCTTTGTCTAAAGCAGCAGTCTCCCTGTCTTCCTGTCATATTGTTAATGGGTCTGACATTTTCTGCCTCCAACCTAAAGAAAAACTGTCATCAGACATGTTGACCAATAGAGGTGGAAGAATCCGGTGTGTGTTGGTGTGTTTGATTGCCAGGCTGAAAGGTCACACGCTTTCCACATGCCAGATTGTTGTAATTTCCTCTCCCTTTTTTCAATTCTAGCAGATAGGATGGTGAGGAACTGTGCACTTCCTGTGCCCCAGCATGCTATGTTGCACCCCCTCTGACAATAATGCAGTGTTAGATGCAGTTGGCGGGGTTTGCTGTGGGAGTGAGTGAGACTCAACAATTCACAAGTAAAGTACACTGTTATTATCTTTGCAAGTCATAAGCATGGAGGGGAACATGCGCATATGTGAGGATGTGTATCTGTCTGTCCACAGCTAATCTCCCTAACCACTGGACCAACCAGCCTAATATTTTGTTTGCACATTAATGACTGTATGTTCAATGACCTCTCATGGTTGCGGTGATTCACAGTGAAAAACCTGTTTTATTGACTGTTTAATACTGTCATCTACTGCTGACTCCTCAATCAAATAATCATTAAAATCGTGGAGCATAACCATGGAGCAAAAGGAATTTCCAGAAATCAGCTTGGCTAAAAAACAAGTCTGAATTACACAGGTACATGTTAAGCCTGCTTGACTGTAAGCCTGCTGCACCTCCAACTGTGCCTGTCCGGTTGGCTGCAGGGTCATCAGCCGGCAGCCATCATTCACTGATTTTGGTTGCCTTCCTCAGGGCTCTTCCCTGTAGCCCCGGGTCTTTGAGTAGGTGTGTCATTGAGCCCCTCACAAATCCTAGGGCGCCAACTTCCACTGGATAGATTCTTGTGTTCCATCCAACTTCCCTGCATTCTGCAATCAAGTCAGTGTATTTCATCTTCTTCCTCTCATGCGCTGCCTCGAACCCCTCCTCCCATGGCACTGTGAGCTGGACCAGCAGTACCGATCTTTGGACTGTGGCCCACAGCACCATGTCTGGTTGCAGTGTGGTGCCACAGAGGAGCTTGGGTGCTGGTCTTCTGTTGAAGGACACTGCAGATTCCCCTTACTGAAAGGGAGGAAGCCTTACTATCTGTTACAGGTCACATTTTGCCCTTCATCTTGGCTCAAAACTGATATCCATCGAAACTTTTGGTCTCCTGTTGAACTGAAGCATCTGCAGATTGATTCCATACCAGAAATGGCATGATACACTAAAGTTAGGCATTGTACAAGATGAAAAAAAGTGTCTTGTTAGCCAGAAGGGAACATGGTCACCTGGTGGAGATCTGCACTTTACCAAGAGCTCTATTCTAGTTAACTGCAGAGTTCTGGCATACATGGCAGAAAAAAATTATAGGTCAACAAATAAACTGTTTTGGTCATCACTTTGTTGAAATGAAGCATCATTCTAAAAATATGTTATGGACAGTAACTCCTTTGATGAAGCAGAAAGGGGAGTGTTTTCTCTCCTGCTGATAAGATGAAAACCAGTGATCTCAATAATTCATCTGCAAATAGCTGTTTTTTAGCAAGACATCAGCAGTATTTCCTGCCGTGACTGTGCCACCAAAACTGGGTATCTCATGCCAAGACATGATCTTTTTCTAACCCTAGTCAACCATGTGGTTAACGTGTTAACTACATGGTTGTTGAAATGTAAAGATTTAAAATGCACAGATGTTATATATCCGTGGTTTGCAGAAATACACACAACACCAACATTTATTTTACTGATATTGGTATGGGAAAAGAAGCCTTTTACATTATTTCTTAAGCTATGATGAAGGCGAAAACCTGGGTGTTTGGGGCTAAGGGAAAGACACACCAGATGTGATGGCAACTGCACAGAAAATTGTCAAGAATAAATGTGAGAAAGGAAAAGAGAAAGAGAGGCAGTTTTCTTCACATGGAAACTTAGCCTTTGTTTAATCTATTACAGTAATGGAACATACACCTTGTGAGGTCTTCCTTACATATTATTTCATACTTTTATTAGTAGTGGTGAGTCTGGCCTCACCCAAAGCAAAGAAGTACCTGATCAGCCAGTGGAATCCTTAAATATCATATAATTCAGTATAAGAGATTGATTACGATTGTTGATTACATTGGACCATAGTTGCACTTTTTTCTGCGTGCATTTCATACCAGAGAGATTATGATTAGATGATTCTTTTATATGTCGCTATAAGGTGGCTGGTGGGCTACAGGAGTATTCCTCTTAATTAAAGTTGCTCTGCGTGTGAGGTCAGAGCCTACAACATTAGGACCATTACCCCAAGGAGCTGAGAATCAATGCAGTGGGAGAAGAGCATTCTTCTTTTTTTCACTCTATCGATTTTCATTTACGTCCACCCAGTCACCCACTATCCGCTGCCACCATCCAGTATGATGAGCATTAGCATGCACAGGAAGCGTATTCATAGAATTTGCAAGCTCATATGTCTGTGAGCGGATGGTGGGGTGTTTAGTACAGAATCCGTATGTTATTATTTTGATGATCCTTACATTTCTGTTTCTTAGTCTGCCTGCATCACCTTATTTCTCTTGACACACATCAGCTGCTCCTGCTCACTGCCTCTTCCCTCACATTGAACCCACTCTCCGGCTGCCGCACAGCTGGAAGTGAGGAAGCAGTATATGAAAGAATGTACCGTGTTTCACCTCAAGCCTTTCTCTTGATCTATCCTGCACTGCATGTTCACTCTTCCCCAAACTCCTCTACCAAGCTGTGCTGTATGTCTACTGTATTTCTGCATTCCTCTTTGCAAGAAAAAAACTGGACTTAGTGGAAACTTTTCCAAGTTTTTATTTTCTCTTTTCATTTATCAAACCCATATCACACAGTTTCAGAAATGGCACATTTTTCATTACCTCCATCCCCATCTCTCTCACTCTCTGTGGCCATTTTGTAGGTGTTGCTATGAAATACTGTGAAGTGCAGCGATTCAGGGAATGGGCAGGAGCCCGGGCCTTTAACTTGCCTCTTGATATATTATATGTGATATGTTTGACAGCCATCTGCTTTGTTCAACAACAGCTCAATCTTTCTCAGGACAAAGCCACTGTAAAACATCTGCTGGTGTGTGTGTGTGTGTGTGTGTGTGTGTGTGTGTGTGTGTGTGTGTGTGTGTGTGTGTGTGTGTGTGTGTGAAGGTTAATGAACACAGCAGTTTTAAGTATACCAACTGGCTCTCATTCCCAGGTTGTCAAATTTCCACACTTGGTCACATCCCTGGGCCACTTTCACCCAAGAGACCACTGTTTATGTCCTGTGTGAAACCACAAGTCAATGAGGACTGCTCATTGTTTTGATGGCCTAAATTTCGATGGCAGGTCACTCTAAAAAAATATCCCCCTGGATTGAAGGCCCATTTCTCCCATAGCCTGTAATCCCTAAAAGAAATGTTTATTGCTCCAGAGGCCCATTTCTATAAAAATGCAATTTCAAGAAAAACTCTCTGCACTGTGTAATTCTGTTACCTTGGATACAATATACATGCACATTATTTTGTAGTGGATGTGTTAAAACTTAACATTTCTCAACATTGCTATAGTAAACGTGGTTAGGTTTTGGCACAAAAAACATCCTTGTAATGGATAATAAAAGTCATTGTTTTGGCTTTAAACAGCCATGTTTGGTAGCACTAAAGCTGCTGGAAAAGCAGAGATGGGTCAGGTGAAAAACACCAGAGTTTGGTGGCTATTGGCTGTTGAGAAATAAAGTGAAGGGTCAGTAAAAACACCCCGGATCTGTGACTCAAACACTGCTGGGAAACACCACAAAGGGTCAGCAAAATCAACCAGGATTAGCAGTTTAAATGCCATTGGGAAACTTAAATTAAATGCAGGGGGCTCATATTTTTGGAGAAACAGGAGTTTGGAGCAATGCGCATTTTTTGGGGGGGATAACGCACCGTCACAGGAATGGGGTTTGGGTCAAATGGGACATTTTCAGACTCATTTGGCTTCAGAATTTTTAACCAACTTTGGACCAAGTAAACCTCATTTTAACCCACACTATCATCTTTTCATAAACCTATCCAGGTACTTTTGTCAACTTAACCTAAAGTAGTTTTTTTGCTAACAAGGGAGTTACTTTTGAAAGGACCCGGTATGCATGTAACAAGCAGAAACTCACATGTCCAAAGCTGATACTAAAGGGGTACCTACAGCATCAAAATTTGTAGCCTGGGGTCACCGACCTAACGGCCATATTTGATGAGTTGGGCGTGAGAGTGTATGTATGTTTCTTCAATATAAATCTCGCTGTGGTGGCCCTTCATAGCAGCAAAATTGCAAATACAAAGATGTGTCATTTCTCAATTTCCAACCAATGAAAACACAACAAAAAAATCACAGCACTGTTTTCCATACGTCATGATGGCGCACATGCAAGAGAGGAGTAAGGATGATGATTCACTTCATGCAATTTTGTTTATATATTTTTCCCTTTTGATCATATGATTGATGGCCACACAGCATCAGCATGATATTATGAGCATCATCACTCATGCAGGCAAACTGACAGTAAAAAGTGACTGCTGGGGCTTGTGTCTACCCAGAATAATGTAGCATTATTAGCAATATTCTTCTCTCACACACACAAGCACATTAAAATGTGTGTATGGACATGCATTTATGTGTGTGCACATGTGTGTTTGCACCTACAAGGTTATAAAGGAGAGTATTGCATACATATCAGTTCTGGACCTGATCATGTATTCTACAACATCACTGCAATCCAGAGTCCTGGGACTTTTTACAGCACATTTTTCTTTGAGTCGCAGAATAATGGGCATTATTCAGGGCACGGTTATCAAATCTGACTTTTAAATTGTATACAAACGTGCATCACACATTCAGTGACACCTCTCCTTTCCTCTGTGTGCCCTCAAATACTTGCCGTTCTATTTTCTCTGTTTGCTGTCTCTCCAGGGAGGACTTGTATAAAAGGTCCGCAGCCCAGGGACATGCTCTGTTAATAGCCCCCCTAAATGAAGTCATCCATAATGTTACAACCCTCCCCATACACACAGGGACACGCTCACACGTGCACACACAGTCTCCTCTGTTTGCCCCAGGACATATTGGATGCAGAGTCCACTGGGATGGGGATGTAGAAAGGTAAATTTGACTGGATAAAGAGAGTCAATGATTGAATGAGTGACCTTGGGATGGTAACAGAGAAGAGAGATGGAAAGATTGAGTTTGACTAAAGGTTGGTGGTGAAAGACAGGCTCAGGTTTAGCAGTGGGGGAGAAGAGGACTAATGGTAAAAGTCTGTTACCCCTTGAAACCTGTGCAAATTGGCTTGCTTTCTTTCAAATACATGGAAAGCAGCTAATGAGCAACATTCAAAATGACCAAAAAATTAGCAAGAAATTAGTAAAAAGCTACAAGAAAATTACCTGAAATCAGCCAAACAAAAAAGCAATAATAATAATAATAATAATAATAATAATAATAATAATAATAATAATAATATAGTATATAGTTTTCTTGGTATTTTTCCTTTATTTTGTTCGAATGATTCTCTTTCTTTTTTAGCTAACTTTGCAGACCATTTTCTTGTCACCTATTACCTTTTTGCAGCTTCTCATGCCAATTTGCTGATTTCCTTTTTTCCCATGTTTTTGAAATAAATCAAACCAATTTGCCAAATGTTTCAAAGGTATGAATGCTCATTAAAGGCATCTGAACTAAGCACGAGAACACTGATGTCGATCTAGGTTTCAAAGGGTTAAGAGAAAGAAGAGACTGAAGGAGAGATGTTGTGAAGGGACAGTGATGGAGGTAAAGTCTACTTCTAGAAGAAGAAACCCATTTTAAATTTCACATGCCTATGCATGTTCAATCAGATTCTTCGTCTGAAACAGCCATCAAATCACGATGCAAATTTTGCGTCACAAATGCATGAAACAATGAATGAGATGTAGCGAAAATGATATTTTTGGAATCTAGGGAAACATGCTCTGTGAATCTAAATTTCTCTCATTGTTTCATAACTTTGGGAAAATATATATCAAAGCTGGCCACACAAACAAGGTTTTAAGCGGTGCAGAGTTCTGTGGGCGTTGTTCCAGCATTGCAGCTGCGTTACGTCACCGAGAGCTGGTGTTTTCTGTTCCTGGTCCTTCCCTGAATATTTCACACCGTCGTTTGCTCCTGGGCTCTCTCCGAGAGAAAGGGAACCATAATAAATTGTGCTCTGCCACATCGCCCTACTTCCCACTCCCCTCCCTCATTCTCTACCTATATCTCTCTCTATCCCTGCCTCTCTATTCTCACCCACACTCTCATTTTTTTCAACCTCTGGCTCTCAGTGTCCGTCCCTCGATATCCTATCTCTGCTACCACCTTCTGCCTTCTTCCCAGTCAGAGCGGTAATGGGTCTGAAAGATGTATGTGATGTAATCCAAACAGACTGCAGTTCTGTGTCAGGGATGCCGCTCCCTCCGCTCTCCCCATCCACCTCCACCCACCTCCATCCTGCAGTCAGACACAAGGAGGCATCTCCTCTGTGTGTGTGTGTGTGTGTGTGTGTGTGTGTGTGTGTGTGTGTGTGTGTGTGTGTGTGTGGCTCTACTTTGCTTGTTTTTTCACCTTTTAATAGAAGATGTCCGTTAAATTTGCAGGTCTTTCCCAGGCCAGGACCCTTTGATAACCATCTAGCATCCACCTTTAAAAAATACTGCAAATAAATCTTTAAATGTATATTTTGGGGTGTGGGGTCAGCTTTCAGAGATGAAGTCTTTAAAAGCTCAACAAGATCACATCATTCTTGTTTTACAATGTCATGTAGTGTCCTAGGCCATCATGATTCTTGGAGGGCTGTCAAACAATATTTTTTTTTAAATTGCAAATAATCTCAGAATTTCTATAGTTAATCTAGATCAATCAGATTTTTTAATCACATTTTCAATTCAATTGTTTTGCATTACAAAACAGTTTTGAAGTTCATATTGAAAGGGAAAGGTTAGAGCAATTCTTACCAGATCTTAAATTGGGAATGAAATGACTAAAATACTGCCTGACACTAGCATAAAGTCGGCATGTCTGTAAAGGGGAGACTCATGGGTACCCACAGTTAAACCCATTATCATTCAGATACTCGGTCAAGGAACCGTTTTCTCATTACCAACATTTAGCCTAACCTTGGAATATCATATAGCCTGCTATTTAGTCATTGTTGGTTATTATTATTTAACATGGTTGGTACTTCTTGGATTTCTTACGTTTTCTAGGTTCATTGATACCAGTATCATCACTCAGCATGGTACAGCCTCTTAAAGACAGGAATTTCCGCAGGTGATTAACATGATTAAAAAGGGGAAAAAAAGTAATGTATGCACCTAGTTTTTGTTACTGTGGGGAAAGAGGTAAATATCTCAATTCATGAATGAAGCTGTTGCTTTTATCATTGTTAGTGCACAGCGGCAGCCACTCTGTTGCAAACCTTACAGCTCTAATATTTCAAATGTACTAGAAATGAGTGGCAGATCGTTGCATGGCTGACCTTGTGAACTACGGTGGCCCGCAGGGCTGCAGACAGGTGCTCGACTGATCAAAGGATGCATAAACGTAGTGAACTTTTGTACCCGCATATATCAGCCTCCCCCTCTTTCCGTCACTCTCTACCTAACTTTCTCTCGCTCTCAGAGGAGGAAGCAACCGAGTGTGTCTTGTCAAAGAGCGACAGCACTTTTATCTGTTCAAATAAAGACCGGCAAAAGAGTGGTGGAGGGAGGGAGATGATATGGAAACAAAAATGTGTTTATGAAGGGACCAGGAGGATAACTAAAGAGAGAAAGAGTAACCAACAGAGAGAGAACAGCAGTTTGTAATGTGAAGGGGAGAGATGGGGAGGAAAAAAGCAAATATAGTAAAATATGTGGTTAAATTTGACAGCAACTGTACGAGGTTACTCTCCATCCTTACACACCTACCCTCTCATCGCTTCCTCTCTATTTTAATGGTGTTAAAGGACTTACTCTGTAAAAGCTTCCTCTGTAACATCTCTGCATTTCAGTTGATTGAATTATTGAAGCATTCCCTCCATTAAGAATTTTCTTGTCTCTATCTTTCTCAATATCAAACATTTTGTGTTCCTACAGAAAATGTTCCTACCTATGACCTGCATTTAAGATGATTTCTGAAAGGTTAAAGGTCCATTATGTAGGATTTAGGAAAATATGGGCAGAAATAGAATATATTATAATACGTTTGTTTCTTTTGTGTATAATCACCTTTAGGTAAGAATTGTTGCCTTAGAATGAGCCATTTGTACATACGTACATGGGGGGCAGGTCCTTGTCATGGATGTATTAAGAAAACCTGGATACAGCATTAAGGCGGGGCTCCATTCATTCCTATGAGAGCTGCTCAGTACACATGAAGCAAAAAAACGCTCTTTTTCTGGGGGATGAAAGTACCCTGATCGTACGCATAAAGGGGACCATAGAATATGTGCATTAGAGACTAAAGGTGGCCGAGTGTGCCTGAACGGGTAACTTCGACCTGTGGGGTGGCTGACTTCCAGTTTAGCGCTATGCCAGCTTAAATGACAATCAGATAATTGAATCTTGTGGCTCTTTTAGATTTTCAAATTGCATTGAACTGAATGGATTAAATCTTGATATTGAAATGAGACATTTTGTGGAGGTTTTGATGCGCAAAAAATATATATATATCCACTGATTTGCAGGCCTTTTTCCAATGTAAGTCAGTTTGGACCCCATTGCATCACGTGACAAACCCAGACAATATAATTTTACCTTTGGCTACTATGTAAAATTAGCTTCAAAGCTTGATGTTCTTTCTGGGAACCCGGTCCTTGTCCATGGAGTCTGCTTTGTTGCTACAATAGCTTAGAGTGAACAGACCAAACACTTCATTAACTGTTTTTAACCCGGTCCATTTGTTTTGGAGAGGAAGAAACCTCGGCAGATAATTCAGCTCCCAGTTAAAATCTCTTGAACAAAGAACACTGAAAAAATCCTCACCAAGAGAAGTTTCAGCTAGTTTCAAAGTGAAATCCTCACTTTGAGATGCCACTAAATCCTATAAATCCTACACATTGCTTCTTTAATTATATTAAATAACTTATCTGTAAACACATCCTCTGTAAAATCTTTACATCTCAGATGATTGAAGTTTTACCTTCAATCAAGTCTTTTATCTGCCTTTTATAATCATTGCACCATCTCTGTTTTTTATGTCTTTCTTTCTCAGTATAAACCAGTTTCTCTTCCTCCTGAAAATATTCATACCTGTGAGAGAGATGTACTGAGAGTGACTTTCTCTTCTTCATCTCTCTGTCTGTTGTGTGCTCCACCCAAATCCCACACTTTCCCGACATGTGTTTTTCGAAGCAGTGCTATAATTAACCACGGTAGCATGTTCTTTGATGAGTCTGCCAACAAAAATACATCCATACTTTAATTATGTAAATTGTTATCCGTCAGTATCGGTTGCCAGACTGAATTAAAGTTTTCACAACATTCTTCTGTTTTTAACATTTAGTATCAACTCCTCATGTCAGTGGCTTAAAAGAGTTTGCATCTGCTGCTAGCCTTATGAACTGCAATAAAGCCAGAATATTTAGGGCATGCTCTGTTAATTATGTGGCAATGGTGTCCATTATTCTGAATCTGTCCAGGCCATGAAACCATAATTGTGCCCCAGTAATCTAGTGTCTCATTGTCCTATAGTGCAAGGGTCTTAGCTAAGCACAGGCTCAAGTGGATGCAAACAGACACAATGCATGGACTTTAACACGGGGCATGCACTAACAGGCTCGGCAATGAATACAGTATGACATGCATACAAGCTTATTCATTAGCACCATGTCACACACGGACTAAAATAGCCCCAGACAGTGTTTTTTTATACAGACATTAAAAGGGGCATAGACACACCATAAAAACCCACTCAAAAAATAAAAAGTCTGCACGAATGCTGTGTGGAACCACAACTGCAGTGCTGCACAGATTTGGGTCAAGTGCTGGATGGTGGCCGTATGGCTCTGGAGTTGAGTTGCAGCTTTTTAACAGATTGGATTTACCCTCTCATCTGCTCAGGGACGGGCACTTACTGTGGTCACATAATGCTTTAAGCGAGTGGATTGAACAGAGTAAAGCATTAGAGGGACGGGAAGAGACCGGACTACACCTTTCAGGGAAGTTTCTGAACAGTTGCCAAGCAGGCGAGCAGGCGGAAGTTTTTGGCTGGAAAAAATATGACATGGGGGGGTTTGTCATATTATTTAGTTTTTTAGTTGAAATGACAATGGTTGCAAATGTAATTGATTATCAAATAATGAGTTAGAAAATATATACTAACTGCAGTGATAATGTACATTTGCATAATAACCATTCTGAGTATAATTTGTTACTTTCCTCAAATTAGAGCTGTTTTTTTTTTATCAGCAAAAAGGTAGAGTTTTCTGTGAATGCAGTAAACATTGTTGAAAGGTTGCCAGAGCAGCCTTTTTGCTGCATTCATATTCTTAAGTGTTCATTCAGCCCCTACTTCAGTGCACTCTGACTCACATTTTCTATCTTCCCTCTCCTGTTTTTACTTCCAGCCTGAGATGAAGTGTTTGCTTCTAGTTTATCCACGTTTGGCCCTATCAGTCCTGGTGTTGTCTTGTGGGTTGTTCTATGAAGCTGACAGGTAATCGTTTTTGTTTACTACACTAAATTCCACTTGTTTCAACATGTCAGAAGGCGTGAACCGATGTGACGGTAGCACTCTGCTTAACCTTGGCAGAAAATTCCATGATGAGGGATAGTGATACAGTCCGTTTTTATGCCTCTGCACTGGCGATAGCTGTGGTTTGAAGCATGTTGGGTTATACATCCATACATACATCCATGCTTACTTCCTTCCCATTCTCATATATGGGATATTTCAAGAACTCCTTGAGGGAAATCCTTTTTATCTAGTACAAATGTCCACATTGACTTATCAATAAACTCATTAGATGTTCGTGGTCATATTGTCAAAGGTCAAGGTCATAATGACTGTATCTGTCTTATTTTCATGAGCGTGATATCTCAAGAACACCTTGAAGGTTTTTTTATTTCTTTTTCTCTTTTTAAATTGGGCCCAAATGTCCACTTGGACTTAACAATGACTTAAACTTATTCGATTTTGGTGGTCAAGGGTCATGACCTTGCATCTTTCTCAATCGTGTAAACATATCTCAAGAGCGCCGTGAGAGACTGTCATCAGTTTGGCACAAATACCCATTTTGAGTCAAGGATGAACTGATTAGAATTTGGTGATCAAAGGTCAAAGGTCACTGTGACATTGTTTCCGTCTCATTTCATGAATACAGTATCTCATGAAGGTCTTGATGAAATTTCAAAAAACTTGCCACATACATTCACTGGGAGTCAGGGATGAGCTGATTAGATTTTGGTTGTTAAAGATAAAAGGTCAAGGTCACCGTAACCTCCCAAAATATATTTTTGGCTATAACTCTGGTATTCCTACGCTAACTAATTAAAATAAATTCAAAGCTTAAATAAATTTAAATTAAATATCAACTTCACTGAGACATCATGATATTCTGCAGAAACATTTTTTTACCGTGATTTATCGTCATAAATCAGGAATAGAAGGGGAAACATTTGTTCAGATATTGTATTGGTGACACTAACTTGGGTGCCCACTTTGAAACTGTGCTGATTGTATAGATTGTCTATGCTGCCTGGATTAAGATACGTGTATGAAGCATCCATGTTTTAGAATTTATAGCCTCTCTCTTTCCGTTTATTTCTCAAATAGATCAGTACAACGACCATCTAGTTTCAGACTTCGTAAATCTAACTTGTTACCAGTAACGAAAAGTGTTCAAATATAACATGTAATTTCCTAGAATCTCAATTTGTAACACATGCAGCAGCTTTTTGCTTAAGCCTTACAGTACTTCTACATTTAAATTCTTGTGGGTAAGCTCATCAGGACAAGTTAGACTAGTTTTAAGTCATTATTTTCTAAGTAATTTAAGCAATTTCCTTCTTAGATATGTCCATGCAGCAGTCGTATCAGCACAGCACCATATCACGTTTCTTCTAGTCTGACCTTTAAACTCGCCACAGGCAGGAAATCCCATTTAACCTGTCTGCTGCATTTTAATTAAAAGAAATGTTCATCTCCAGAATGCACTCACGCTCATACACACTCCTACACTCAGTCCTACACTCACACCTAGATCTATATGCTAAATGAATTATACATAACCCCCAAAAAACTCAAACACTATCACAACCTCTAAGTTCTTTCTGGCAGGACATCAAGTCTGGGTGATAAACACTTATGCTATCGCCTCACAGTGATAGATAAATCAATGCCACACTCTGCCAATCAGAATGCTGCTTCAGCCCAAACTGATACAGCAAGCGCTCATCTCTGCAGCAACGATCGGCCCGCCTTTGCACTGACAGAATTGATATAATGTTGTTATAATGTTGACGCGGGGTTTATTGATTTCCTGTATCACAGGCAGGAGAGAAGTAGGGAGAGAGAGGAAGAGAGGAAAAGGAAGAAGGGAAGGAAGAAGGGGGGCCAGGGTGGAAACCTGAAGGACGGTAAATGAGGTAAAGAGGTAAATGCCTGCTCTCCGTGTCAGAGAGCGTTTGATAATCAATCTCGCCCAGCTAAATCCTTGACTTCACAGGATTAAGAGAGACAGAGAAAGGGAAAAAAATAAAAGAATATGGAGGGTGTCATTTTAATTCACTGACTAATACTATCAGCTGCTACATTTCACCTCAAGGTTGCTTTATGTAAATTTAATTTTCTATCATCTGATTCTTTCCCCACCCCTGTGACATTGCAATAATGAGCTGCTCTCATGCCAGAGTTCACATCAAGTCTTTAGGCTGTTTGGTGGGTGGCTGAACACACGAGTGAAGTGACAAGCTCAGTCAGAACAGTGTGGCACCAATATGAAACCAAAGAATTCTTGCTCCTTTCTTTTGGGAGAACAGCTTGACTCCAAATAAAGATACAACAGGAGGGTACTTATAAAGAGAAAAAAAAAACTTATTGACGTAAGACAGACTTTTATATTTTGCTTGATAATATTCCAAGAAACTACACAGAGCAGGGTCTTTGGTACTGATGTTGATATTCAGCGTTTCAACGTGGTGGATTTTTGTTTCTAGCACGAGTCTTTGAGCTGATCGGCATGCTACTTAATTAGTACAGCACACCGTTGCACTTTAAAAGGGAAATATGAGTAGTATGTGTCGGTACTATATTGTGTGACTGCATTGTAATGTGTCAGCACCAGTTAAGCAGGTCAAATTCTGTCTGCACCCAGTGTACACGGTGAATTACTAGAAAAGTACTCACTGACAGGCTGCAGCAGCAACAAGCTGAAATACAGTTTCCTGGGAAACCACTCCTCGTCTACTATATATTGAGTCTAGCTCATTCAATACTGTTACATCTCTGTCTTCTGTTATCCTCTGCGCTCTCACTGCTTTCCATAAGAACCAAACCAGAAATTCAGTCTAACAAGATACTTTTCATGCACCATCGTTCATTATTTACTTCCATGAACAAACGTACATAACGTATATTAATACAAAATCTCAGAGGTCCAGTACCTCAAGAGAGACTCAAGGTTTGGTAGCTTTATTTTTCAAGCATGTATTTTTACTATTTATAGACACAATGGGCCTTGTGCCGGAAGCAATTAAGGAACAAATTGTTCACATACTTCTGTTTGAATCCCCAAATTGTTCTTATTTTCATTGATTGATGGGATTCACCAAGGTTTTCTTATTTTTGCTCTTCCTGTAGGTAAAAGAGGATGTTATGAGTGGCAGAGAGCACTTTTACTTGAGGACAAGAGAAAAACATCTTTTTTCCAGGGTCCACAAATTGTTTGGCCAAAGCAAAAAAGAATCTATTTGAATTTGATGAACACAAAAACTGCATTAAAACCTTCGAAATTAAGATTTAGCACACAAACCATATGAAACAATTTGTCAGCAGATTAGAAAATTAATTTGCAACTATTTTATTAATTGTTTTAGTCATTTCTCATACTAATAGATTTCATGGCTCAGTTTTTTTTGCTCTTAATCATTTTAATTATTCTTGAATTATTAAAGTGATTTTATTTTTTCTGCATTGAATACTTTTGCTTAATACTTAAAAGATATTTTCCAGTTTGCACTTACATGCAATTCAGGACTTTTTTTTTTTTAGTAACAGTGTATTTTTTTAGTGTGGTTATAATAACAGATCTGAATACATTCTCCACAACTGCTGCTGACAAAGTATTTACAACATCACATATGTTTTGGCTTTGCTGAGTTTTTCATTTTTCTTGTTACGCAAGTACCGATGCTCTGGAACATTACGGGTTAATTTTGGTCAAGTTCACTTAAACAAATCAGACATAATAGTACTTAACAGTATGTAGATTTAACTACAGATTTTTTTCTTCTTCCGACAGTCATCTCTCCAAATTTTAGGCACATGTCAGAATCTTTGTGCATGCTCTTACTGGCGTTATCAATACTAATAGGTTGCATATGATCAAGCTGGAGTCATCATTCAACACACCTGGGTAATAACATATTTTGATGGCTGAGAACATTTATTGCATCTGGAGTTTACTTTTCTATTTTTTTCTCTTAATGGAAAATTAAGTGAAAATATAAGTGAAATTAATGAGAATTTTGCTGCATGAGTGTGTGGATTATTTTCTCTTAATGTATTTATCGTGGCAAAATGTCCTCAGAATCTGTTTCCTTGATTGCCTTTTCTGTTTAATGCTTTTTCACAGTTTAGCATAGTTAAATCTAGCTCGTCCACCCCTCATATGAATGGCAGCTGGTTACCCTGCTTAATTCAGAGCCAAAATCCACATGGCTTGCCAGAACTAATCAGCAACAAGTACACAGATGTACTCACTAACCCTTCATATTCACCCATGGTGCTCGCACGTGCGATTGCCTACAAAAACATTTTTTACTGTGAATAGGGATGACCTATTTTTCATTCCTCTGTTCATGGGGAGTTTACAGTTAGTGGCACACAGTGTCATCTCATGCTGTAAATATAGAGCAAAGCTTGAGGTCTAAAACTTCAAAAGAAAGATTTCTTCTTCATAATTCGAATTCTGTACCGTATGTCTCACAGATGTTGCAGCACATGCTTTTAAGTACCAAATATGCACAGAAAACACTCATGTATGCTCTTTTTTGTGCGTATGTGCAAGGATCATATCTTTCATTGCAATCAGGATTATATTGTTATTGTGACATTGCATCAGCATGAAAGTCTGAGTGTGACTTTTAAAAGTTTGGATGAGAAAGTGGATTTCTTTAATGTTTTTTCAGGAGTTTTTCATCATTCTGTAGAGGAGCTATGAATAGTAGCGTGTTTTCACTCCGCCTGTTCCTCTTCTATTCCAAGCCCAACTCTGCATTGACAGAGACAAACTTTGCTATTGATCTGCTGAATGCCGTCCCTCCCCTCCTATCCCACAGGAAAATTAAATCAGGATAGAAAAGCTTACATTTTCCCTTCCTCCCTGTTTCTCTGCTTTGTCCTCTCTGCACTGCTGCCCCAGACAGCCCTGCAGTAATTCAGAACTTTTGACACATGCACCGTCTCTATGCCATCGTCTTCCTCACCGTGTGTCTGTGTGTGTTAGCAGCTCTAATGTGTGGGGCGTGAGTCTTTTACAACATGTTCAATATCACACCTCGGGGCCTCACCACCTAGAAAACAACCCTAACGATGCAAGGAAAGGGAGATGGAGGGATGTGAGGAGAGATGGCACCGAACTATCAGCGCAGAGTAAACCCATTTATCTTCCTCTCCCCATATTCGCAACACCCCCTACAGCCTATAAAACATACCACACACAAACATACAGACGCACACTAACAAAGAAACATTATATCTTCAGAATTCCACATTATACGTCCCACAGAGGCTGAACTACTCAGATTTCTAGACACACACACATACCATTCTCTCCAAGCTGTGCTTCAATTACCAAACCAACAGGGCTGGAAAGTGGAGACGGATATGCAATATTTAGACCATATGTTACCATACACATTTGTAATCTGTAAGATCCGCACAGTGTGGTAACTCTTGTGGACTCCAACAAAATCATTTATTGTTACTTTCAGATAAGCCTCTGTGATAGAGTTAAAATCAATATTGTGATACTTATGTGATGATATGCTGTGTATCATAAAAATATTTAAGTTGAAAAAAGTTGATATGTCACTAATAACGTTCTTGAATCAATAGTTGGACATCTTGGGAAACATTAGGCCCCCAGGAGGTGCACCGGGCTTTGAAGCCAATTTTCATAGTCCTTAGTCCATAATCATAACATTAAAGGCTGGTTCACACTAGAGGGTATTCGGGACAATTTGGGGCCCGATTCACCCCTTACGAAAATCAGGAGGGCATTTCCAATCTGGGGCTGATCGGAATTGATTATCTCCCTAAATAATCGTAAAGTGTGAGGGGTTATTGAAATAATCTTAATGTTACCGACTGAGTTGGAGCCTCTCCAATCTTGATTGTTAGATCTGACAGAATACTGAGAGGAAACCACCAAACAGATATTGCCGACACGTACAGCTCAAAAACGACTCCAACTCACGCTGCAAAATGTATAATCCATGCTCACGCCGTCATCTCAGCCATCGCTTGATCCATACCTTTTTCTTATGTTTTGGTTTTCCACTGCAAAACATGACCCACGCAAATGCAGCCAGCTGACGACGGCGATCCTCCTCCATATTTGTTTTTCTTCTGATGTCAAGTTTGATCACGCAAGATTCTATGTGTAAAGAATCGGTTAAGATTTGAAAATCTTCTAGTCTGTACCAGCCTTTTGGTTTCAGTTGATACAAAGTTTAGGTATCAGAATCAATATAGGAAAAAGGAAAAAATGGTATCTGAGCAACTAATGATTTGGCATACAGCACTTATCCCTGGATGTCAAATCATTAGTTGCTCAGACCTTATTGGTCCATCAAAAAATGTGATAATAATTAGTGATAATAAATTAAAACTAAAACAATAGTCACAGTCATTGTCCTTGTAAAACATATTCAGCTATTGCAGAATTTCAGAAGCTGTCGGCGTTTAACTGGCATGGCGCTCGGTGGACACGGACATAGTTCCTGAGCCGATTAAATTTCTCAATACAGATAGACCCAGTGATAGTTTGACAGCCGGGCGGACTAAGGGGAGACGTGTGCTAATATTTGCCTGGTTATCCATTGATCCATGCGGATGAGTGTTGAGGCTTTGTAGATTAGGTGGCCTGCCTCGGGGCTCTGTGGAAATCAGCACGATACACTCTCACATCAGACCGTCTTAACTGGTCTCTGCTTAGAAGGGGATTTAATCTCACTGTCATGAACCCGAGTAATAAAGGTTTCAAAACATTGGAAAGTTGTTAGAGTGACTGAATGATTAACAGCGGCTCCCAGACGGCTCTGGGTAACCAATCCACCATATATTCAATTAGCAGTCACTGATACATAGGTATGAGATGTTTAGCTGTGTTTTGAGGCTCAGCTGTGTTGTGCAGTGGTGTGATTTAGCCAACTGACTGATATCTCCAGTGATTTTTGTGTAAATGCTCATAAACACTGATCATTTGACAAGGCAGGCTGATTACTCTTCATTTATTAGTGCTAAAGCTGCCCATGGGGTAAATTATCATGGGAGGGGATATGATTATTGTGTTACCCACTTAGTGATATGGCTTTCACCAAAGGGGGTTGCTCGTGTTGATGCTGTGTCAACAAACATCAACTTGTTTTTTTGTTTTTGCACAGGATTGCTTGCAACTCAATAGATATGTGCACTATCATTTTTTAAGGCTCAGTTATACCCTTTTTTATCAAAAAGTGTCTGTTCATGGATGTTTTTAAACCCCTTAAAATTTGGCAATAGACTCCTTTTCCATTGCCACTAGACCAGAGCTGTGTACACAGGTCCAAACATGTACATATTCCTTTCTGTTTTTATGCCTTTGCACAGGTGATAGCTGTGGCCAGTGGCATTATGTTTTCAGGTTGTCTGTATGTCTCCTGTACATATGACATTCTTGTGAATGTGATATTTCAAGAATGCCTAGAGGGAATTTCTTCAAATTTGGCACAAACTTCATCTTGGACTTGAACTGATTAAAGTGGTCATAGAATAAAAGTCACAGTCACTGTGACCTTGTCTTTTGCATTCTTGTGAACGTAATATCTCAAGAACATGTAGAGAGTTTTGTTGTTGGTTTTTTTTTCAAATTTGGGACAAACGTTAACTTAGACTCAGTGATAAAATCATTAGATTTTGGGGGTCAAGGTTAATGTGACCTTTTTAATGTAATCAATATGTGTATTTCATGGTGGCTTATCATTACATTCATGGCAAAGAGACTAAAAATAGGCCGTCCAAGCGGATGTTGTGTTGCCATCACTGCCATCAGTGCCACTTGGAGATGGAGCCAATAAATAAATTCAACCTGGAAGCAAATGATGATTTTAACTTGACCACACTGACTGGGCAATGATCTGGTGTGCAATGGCAAATATGGCCCATATGAAAGGGCACAAGCTGGTAACACTTAAGATGGCTGCCTGATGTTGTGAACAATGACAATTGATAATGCTAGGGTCTCTTGGTCTCCTTTCTTTCCTCCACAGTTACTGATATTCCTTAAATAGTGAATGAATGTGTTGTGTTTCTGTATTTATGTATATATGGATTTTTGTGTTTCTGTATATATATTTGTGTGTATATATATTTGTGTGTGTGTGTGTGTGTGTGTGTGTGTGTGTGTGTGTGTGTGTGTGTGTGTGTGTGCGTGCGCAGGATGTAAAAGCAGGACAGACGCTGAGTACCTCTCAGCTCTCCTCATTCACATGCATTCCCTAGAGATGCATACAGGCCCATTTTAGAGTGCGGAAAAAGAAGCAAGTGCTAGAGAGGAAGCTGAAGAAAAACGAGGCATTTTTTTAACCTCTCAGTGTACGGTGACTTACGTAAGCAAAAAAATAGTGCCTCGTATGTTTTCGGTCTCTTCACTGAGTAGTGTGTACACTCCGACTGTACCCGATTCTTCCATTTTCCTCCTTTCCTCAGTTTCTTCCGGCATTCCTTTTCTCTCTGCCACCCACGATCCTGACCTCACTTCTTCTGCACTACCTGCCTGCCAAGTTTCCTCTTCTCTCACCCACCTGAGCCCAACACCTGTGTGAGCGGTGAGTTCCAGGAAAGGGGGCCAGGTTGCCGTCGCAAGCAGTCTGTCACAAGTTCTCTCCTGCTGCTTAGATACCTCACACAGCTTGCCTGCCTGCATCCCCTCTGGAGAGCCACAGCTACCCCAGAGATTGTCTTTCTGGAGGAGACTTTTTTTATTTAGGAAGCTGGTAACTTTTTTGTCTTTTCTCTACTGTACTTACCAAACAGTCAAACACAGCTGGGTGCACACAGCTGCACACACAGACACAAAAACACATTGTCCTCTTGGCATACCTGCTCAAAAATGTGGGTTGCTTAGTGGTAGAGAGTCGTGATAGCCCCCTCACCACCACCAGATGGCCTGCTCTCACTCATCAGTGTAATGATCTGGCAGCCAATCATGGGCTATGTAATATTCATGAATGAAAACAAGGCTGGATGGTTGAGTAAAGTGTTTGCTGAGGGAGAACAGACATTATGTTTGATTCTCTCATTTATTCACATTCAGAGTATGTTCCCACATTTCATGGTGTTTGGTGTGTTGCTGTCACCCCAATGTCGGCTAAGCCCATGACAGAGTGCTTATTGGCTTGTAGGATGTAAATAAATGAGGCTGCATCCTCTACTAAGTAAACATTATGCAAGTTAATTCCAAATTTATACCGTTTGTTGATAGATAATAGCCATGTTCTAATTCAAGGTTTTTATTGACTTTTCTATCACATGAAGACCAGAATGTCTCTACAAGGAAACCATTAAAAAATTGATAATAGAACAAGCAGAACAAATCCAGACAAAAGTAGCTAATACAAACTTGTCTCTGAAATTGTTAGATGGATTGCCATTAAACCTGGTTCAGACATTGATGTCCCCCTCAGGATGACTTGTACACTTAACTTTTCTTCTACCACCGCTTTTTTATTATTATTATTTTTATTTATTTTAATACTTTGGTTTGTGACCAAATTCCTGCAAAATTTAAGACATTTCCAGAGATTTTCTTTCTCTAAATACAAAATTATGTGGTATAAAAGTCCCTCCAGGATGGGCAGGAGGGAAAGCATATGGGTCAAACAAACACAGGATTTCCATCCTGAAAAGTAGTGTTTTCGTCCTGTGTGAAACCGAAAGGTAAAAGGCTTGTTTTAAGCTGAACCATGTTTTTTTTTTTTTTTTACATAACTAAGGAGTTTTGGTACAATTGTGAACTTTTCACAATATTTTACCATGTGTTTAAAACTGCAACCATTAACGGTCATGCAAGCTATTCTGTCGTCCATAGGAGAGCTAATTTAGGAAATGCTGCTGTGGGTCATACTAAGAGGGTAGGAACAAGTATTGAGCGGGTTTTCACACAGCTTGCACGGTTGTTCCGTGGGTCTGGGAGTTCAAGAAAGCCTGTTTGAAGATATTGTGGTGTCAGATGGGAAAAGCAGCAGAATTAAGTGACAAAGCAGCATTTTGAGTTAGTTTTCAATAACTCACAGAAACATTTTGCAATAGTCTATCTTCCACCTTTTCCTCCCCTCTCTCTTTGTCTCTCTCTGTCTCTCTCACAAGCAGCTTTATCATCAGCATTGCTGTGCTTGGGGTTTCCATTATCCATTTTTGACTGGAAAAGTCTGTTGAAATCCAACATATGTAAACATCTCTGGTTATAGTGTCCAGCAACATATATCCCTTTGAGAATATTGGCATAATATCATGTCCTAACAACAAGCAAGCATGTCTTTGTCTACACTGAATACGTTAGATATGTCCCTTAGTTACATCATGTAAACACATCATTGTACCTATCGGCTGTTCACCCATGTAAACAGACCACCTTTGATATCAACAGTGCGCTCCAGATCATACTTAAGACCACTTAAAAGACAAGCGAGTACACTACTTGCTGTCTTCCTATGATTTAACTTTGGTATGTCACTTTTTGTGACATACCATATAGCCATTAGCAAGTAGGATGTTGTTAGCGATGGTTATTCCCATAAACTTTCAGCTCCGGTTTGTGGGTTGAATTCGGTGATTGATTGATGCACAAGTTTTGCAGGATGGGCAGGGCAGATTACACAATGGACTAGGCAGGTGCATAATGGGCCAGTTTGGTGCAGATTTTAAAGTACTCTGACCTGGGCATCACTAAATACATGACCTCTGTTGTTGTTTGGGTTGAAAGACCTGTTGGATTCCCATCAGCCGCAGCTGTATAGTGTTTAATGCTAATAAACAAATGTTAGCATACTAAAATCTGCAACCAATCTGGTGCACAAAGTAAACATTTTACCTGTTAAACACAAGCTTGTTAGCATTGTTATCATGAGCATGTAAACATGCTGAAGTAAGAATTTCTCTCAAAGCACAGCTGTGCCTGAACACAGCCTGTTTTTTTGTTTAAACAATAATATGAAACTGAGAAAGGCAGCAAATCCTTCCATTTCAGAAACTAGAACCAGCTAATAGCCTGTAATTTTTTCTGATTAATCAATGAATCAGCTAATCCCTTTAGAACAATGCATCCAGCCAAATGATGCTGTGTTTATAGTCATCATGGTAATTTATTTCTATTTTCCTAAATTTCATTTAAAACATGGTGAAACCCAGCAGAGAGGGGAGCAATGGAACGTGACACTGCTTTGTTATCTGTGGCAGCCAATTAACGTCATACGCCCCCACCCCACACACAGTCACACAAATATGGATAAATACACAAACAATCCTACACAAAGGCACCCATAAACAACATAAAGCTGGAGTGTTATCTGTGATATGCAATTAGGGGAATATTTACCATTGTGCTGATGGTTGCAGTAATGACTGAAGTATTAATACATTAGTATGCACAAGCTGTCTGTGAATTGCTCTGGAACACTACATTGCATTGTTAGACCGAGTGAAAAAAACCTGTCTGCTGCATTTTCTTTTCTTTGTTTCTCACTCGCTCTTTCCTCTCTCCAAATAAATCTCCCGTCCTTATTTTTCAGCTTTCTTTTTCATCCCATTTCTTATTTTTCTCCTTTTCAATTTCTCAATTCTTTTTCTTTCTAATTCCCCTTTCCTTTCCTTTTCTCTTGTCTCTCTAAATCCGTTTCAATCCCAGATACTGATATAACCCTTTTTTTTTTTTAAAAAAAAAAAAAGAAATTATTACTGAGTGTTATGGAAACAGATATTTGTGCTTATTGCCCCCAGCATCTTTGTATATAAATAAAAGGCCAAGTAAATTATTTTAAAAAGCAGTCAGCACAACTTGTTTTTTTAGCAGAATATCTTTGTTTCAGAGTCAACCTCCCTTCACCTCTTTTCTTTCTGTCATCCTCCTCCCCTTGCTCCCTCACTCTCCCAGGTGTAATGACTCATCTAATGTTTCGAAGTCCAGCTTTCAACCATGCCACTGGTCTCACAAACAAAATGAGGCAAGCTTGGACCTAATCTGTGCACCACAGCCACTCATCTCCTTCAATTCAGGAAGGAGTGGTGCCACAGATGGAGAGAGTGAGAGCAAGAGGTGACGAAGAAGAGGCAATCAGTGACAGAAAGGCACAACAAGAGAAAAAATAGAGAAAAGCAGAGGGAGGAAGAGCTTCTACATCTAAGAAGAGACCTTGACTTACAGGGGAAAAAGTTGTTTAAACTCAATAGGAAGCGTACATGCACATGTGTTACCAGTCCCTAGTCTACTTGTTATTCTTCATGGTCATCCAGCTTGAATATGCTGTTGACTTCAATCTGTAGCAAGAGCTATGGAGCTATATAAAGAGCTATAGAAACAGTCCCTGTAGACTCCTCTTCGAAGGACATCATAGCAGAAATCACTGTCAAGACCCACATGTTTTTTCTGTCCCTCTCTGTCCCCCACACACACAAACTGACACACGAATTCTTTCTCCCCCCCTTCAGTGAGTCATTGGTGATGTGTCAGAGCCAGATCGATATTGGGTGTCTCTTCCACAGATACAAAGGCAGGCCAAGAAATCCTTTGGAAAGGAGGAGAAAGTTAGGCTATGGAAACGTGTTCTGTCTTGACTGCTAATATAACCACTGACTCATTTCTCTGGGGGAGGCAACCCTAAATCGCAAACAAGACTCGCAAGTAAAAATCTGATTTTTATTGGGACTCTCCTATGAAAAAAACATGGATGTCTAAAATGTCAACCTGTCACGTTTTAAGAAAAACAGTCTTGCTTAAAGCCTGGTAATGACACATCTTTGACATCAATCAGTGGGTGCTGAAAGAGGTTTATGAGCCCATAGTGGAATATTTTCTGGTAATTCTTTAAGCAACAAGTCCTCACATGGAAATGACTCAAGACCATTACAAAATTAATTCATAAGAGTATTTTGTGCGTTAGTTAACATTGGCGGGGATCAAAGATGCTGGAGGTCTCCTAAAAAATATTGATAACTTGTTTCCTCGTCAAATTCTTTTCCACTTTTTAATACATTTGAAACTAATACATTAGAGAAACAGTATGATGATTGGTGATCACCTACCCACAGTAGTCAAACAGTGGCTTCTGCTATTGGGGTGTGGCAACACTGCAGTACTCCATAATACTGCAACCAGAAGAAGTAGTAATGGCCAATTGTTTCATTTATTTATGATAAAAGTTGCGATGATAATTTTGGATGGCAGTGTGTGGTTGCCTGTTGTGGCAAACTTTTTTTTTTTAAATTCTAGTTTTTATCAATATATTGGGGGGACATTTGGAGCATATTTGAATATCTATTATAATAACTGCCTTGGTAAAATTAAATGTGGCTGTTTATCAGCCCACAGTATATACATGCAACAAACTTGGCAGTTGCTCCTCTGCAGTCGCCTGTTAACACCTTTGTCTCATATCTTCTTGTACACTTCACACCTGGCTGATTGCACTGGAAAAAAAAAACATCCACGGAAAGATCAATACAACATTCATTTAGTCAGTCCATAGCTCTGCCGTCTAATGCACCTCAGTGACTGCCTGGCCAACCCAGTGGTACATTTCTTATTGGAAGAAACACAGTTCATTGGTTCATCTCTACTTCATGGCTTCCTTGTGACCAGCTGCACACACTCCTTCACTTCCCCAATATGTCTGTAGGTATTTGTGTGTGTTGCCATGGACTTTTGTCCAGTGTGTTTTCTGATACTGATGGTGGACTCTAATACACCTCTGAGGATAAGTTCAGTCTGTTGCTGGAGGCCAACAGTTGTAATCCATGTACTTTACTGAACTCTCTCTTTAACGAGACCTCTAAACTGTGTTTTCCTCTCACGTGTATCTCCTGACCTTGGTATGGTTTATTCTCTTAATCATATCTGTGGGGTATGGATATCATATCCCTTCTCTGGAATTCTCGTCCAAGGATGACTTTCTGTTGTAATATAGTACCCTCACAGGGAGGAATGTGGCTGTTTTTTTTCATAATCTGATTCTTTGAGGAATTTTGGTGCTTGGCTGTTAAAGTTGAGCAATGAAGTATTTTTCATATTGATAAGGTGCTTTGTTTTCAGTTTTTATGTTTTGAAAAAGGAGCCTGCAAACTGTCGATCAGTTGTATTCATATTATTCAGAATGCTTTGGTCCTCGGACATCAAGTAAAATTCATAAGAATTTCAGTTACTTTTAATCAGGTAAGATGTATCCATATAACTCGTACTTTACAATCAGGACATTTGTCTCTTTGGATATTGCACTTTCCTCTGTGCAAGAACTTTTTCATACCTGTTAATGAAAAAATGTTTTAAAAGGAACAAATAGGTTTACACCAATATTCAGATGGATTTTATGCCTTAACATTGGAAGAAGATGCTGTTGTTCACCGCGTTCTCCTGCAAAGACAGATCAGGAAATAATCTAGTAATAAAAAGGGAAGAAAATGAAAGAAGGAAAATGTAAATGAGCTTGTAGTTGTGCACAAGAGCACTGTTGAGTGCCTGTATTGTAAATGACTTTAAAAGAAATCCATTAAGTTAGTTCTGAATTCATGAAGGTTTTTTTTCTTATTTTTTATTTTATTTTATTTTTCCAATCTGATTGGGGTTTTTTTTTTTTTAAATTCAAAAAAAGTTGGTAACAGAATAAGCGAAAATGAGGACAGGGCTATATAAACAGATAAAAGAGATTATGTAAAGTAAGACAGAGACATACAATAAAAATGAGATGGGACAAAGGCAACTTTAAATACATAAATTAATTAACAAAATAAAACAATTTATAAAATGACATACTGGAAAGTAAATGCTCAATTTGTACCAAACACATTAACTTTAACTTATTTCACAAAAGTCCTACAAAAGAAAATGATGCTGGTGCTTGTTTCTCATTGTAGACGTAGTGGTTTCTTACAAAGTTCTTCACATTAATACTCTTACCCAAATTTTCTTCAGATGTATGCTGTAAAATCAGTGGTCTCCCCAACAAAACCTACCCCATTTTTCTCACCCGGAAAGCAGTTATCTATAGTAGGCTTCCGTGTGTCACCTATAGTGAGCGCTAAGCGGTCCATTTTCACATTCAAGCCTAATTAGTTAAGCACTTACCAGAAAAGCCTGAAATGTGTGATCAGGAGGAAATACACATCCAATTTGCAGATTCAGTTAAAGATTCACTCAAATTATCCCATTTCCTGTTTGATTCAGGACGAGAAAGAGTGGCTGTCCTGTTATAAATCTGATGTCGTTGTAAAAGATACCCATGCTTTTCTTTTCCACTGGTGTCCAGTGTGTCTGTCTCCAGTATTGCTGCACCGTCACAGCCCTGTAAGCTGCATCACAGTATATTGTATTTGATGGAAGCGGCTGAGACACATAGGGCTTTATTCACAGAGCGTGAGAAAGGGCATTAAAGTGTGTTGGAGGTTTAGTTTGAAGAGTGCATGAAAGAGAGAAAAAATGGATTGATATGGTTTGCCTCACATGCTTCAGATGTGACTACTTATCTGAGGACCTTTTCAGAGCTGCATCATGATCGTCTTGGTCATCTTTTTTTAGACCATCATCTGTGTGTCACATGCTGCATCTTCATTGAGCTGGAGAGAGTCATCTGACATAGAGGTCAAATCACACTGTGATCTGATTAATTTAACCATCTCTTTACATTCTCTCTCAGCTGCTTTCTATCTTCTTACTCTCTTCCTGCAGAACATTCACATGCATACACACATACACACACACACACACACGCACACCTTCACCTCTCATCTCTGCAGTGCTAGCTGAGCTGAACCGCACGCCATTGATCCTTTCTAGTGATTGATTGCAGTGGCTAAAGGGTTGAAGTCACTTTTTTCACCTTCAGATGAGCACTCATCTGCACACCACTTTTGTGCATGACTGTAAACACAAACACACACATTATGTTTTACTGGGCATTTTGTTGCAATTTACCCTGAACAGACAAGTTTTTTCTAATTCTAGCCCTTTGCATATAGGATTCATTTGCATTATGCAGAGTGTAACTCATATATTTTGTGAGCTGTCGAGCTGCTGTGAAATGATTGCAAGTGGATAAAAATATGAATTAAAATCCACTTTAAAAAGTTGCATCATTTTTCTCAGCAGTTGTTATGCTGTGCTGATAAAGGCTGTGAGCCGTAGCATATGACTTCAGCAGGACAGGTTCATGTGACTAACTCAATCCAACCACAGAGAGATAACATAGAAGAATAAGGTAGAAGGTAGATTTACTGTATTAGTCATTTTGTAAACAAAGTTTAATGCCATTTATTTCTGTTTATAGGAAAACAGAGGGCAGGAGGTGGATAAAGTAGATGGGCAAATGTTGATGCAACAGTTTGCGACAAACAAAGATTGTGATGATATACAACTTGCTTCCTCTGTGTGCTGATGATATCACAGCTGCAACAGTGTGAGGAAAAAAGTAAAGGTGATCCTGACTTTAACTAAGACCAAGTTTACACATATAGATATGTTTGAAAATTGAATTTTTTACCCCTCTGTTTAAAAAAATATTTTGTCCTTCCAACCTTGATTTTATGAAATACATCCATCCATACTAAAACAAAAAAACAACGCCACACACTCACCGGTGTTAGCTGTCTTTAGCAGTTGCCCCTTTTCACAAAGGTAGTGAAGTGGGAGTACAGGCTAACGTTACCTCTTTCAAAACAGATTCCCTTCCGATATAAAAGTAGAGAGGCTTACTCAACCTATGAGAGATGCAAAAGTCTCTCTGTAAAGTGTCACACCATATTCTGGTTCTTCTGGGCCTGATCCAGAATTGTTGTTCCTGGCTGTCTTAAAGCGGCCGCGCTAAGGTGAAACAAAAACATTGGGTGCAGCAGATGCCTCTGTTTATCCGTGAAGTGGTGCAGCAACACTAAGTTTAAGTGTAAAGTAGTCATTTGACCAAGCAGTGCCAAGAAAATGTTAGCAAACTGCTGGTCCACCATTGTTGTTGTTGTTTCTAGCAAATGCTCATTACACAAAGCAACACTGGGTGCGTGCAAATATAGGAGATGGCATCATTGATTCCCAAACACTCTGTTTTACATGTCAACACACATAAACAGTAAGCAGGGTTTCTAAAAAAAAAGTTTTTTGTTGGTTTTTTTTTTTTAAATTAAAAAAAAACCCAACTTTGCTTCAGTGACATAAAAACTTGTTCACGCATGACGGCCAAAACATATTTTAAAACCATATTTTGGTTCAGCAATCAGTTCAGAGTGAATCCCAGGGTTATATATTAACTTATTTGCTTTTTTTTAAAAAAAAAACAGAGGTCATATTTAAGGTTGAAAAACAAGTCAATTTCAAGCTTTTGTTAAAGATTTGAGGTGACGAGTGCTGCATCATGGACATGCAAGACCAGGATCCTCCGTCTATTAAGTCAAAGTGTCAGTCAATACTGACCTTTCAGCCTTTTCCACAACAGTTAATCCCTGGCTTCAGGCCACCCAGGACCTGACTCGTATGAACTCATCAAACAACTCCCTGTCGCTTCACCTTCCTCTCTCTCTGTCTTTCTCTCTTTTCATGCCTCCTCTATCTTCTCATCTCTGTGATTGATGCTGGATTCAAACCTCAGTTCTCTCCATGAGTCTCTCCCTCAGTCTGCCTCCACCCTCATACCCACCTCCCTCTCTCTCTTCTTCAGGGCTTAGACTCTTTCTTTCCTCTTGTGTTTCATCTGTTTGTCTCCGTCTAGTTGTCAACAACTTCAGGTTTTGTTCATAAGGGCTTCCCCCTGATATCAAATGCTAATACAGATTTTAAAAAAAGATAAAAAGACGTTATTTGTGAATTTCAGGGTCAAATTCAGGATATTTTATTCATATGCCATCTGTGTGTACGTTTTTTATTGGCCATCCATGTTTTCGCTACCTTTTTCTGTTCTGATTTAATGGAATGTAATATCCATCATTGCACATTTGTAGTATCACTTTTGACTGAGAAAACGTCTCAGGGATAACAGCCCGACTTCTTCAGCAGTCTGATATTTTATGACGATATAAGGAAATGTCACACACTTGCTATTTATTGTGTAGCCTTGAAAAAAGTGAGTACAGAGCAAGAAACTTTCTTTCATATTTTAATCTCAATCTTTATATATGTTGGGTTTTTTTTTTCAAATTGATGTTTGGTATAGTTTAATTTATTTTTTTTTCAAATGTTAATAACATTTACTTTTTAAAAAATGTACTGTAATTCTGCCATAAAAGTTACTTTATAAATGCAAATATCTATTTCAACAAAAATATCTTAAAGGTATATTATGCAGCAATTGTGTGCAACTGTTTGTAACAGTATCACCAGCAAAAGTGAAAGCCAACTATTTGCGTTTTTTGCAGCACTGTGTCTGTGATTTTTGTAGCATACTCATGGATCCGTGCTGTTCACTGTCTGGCACCTGTCATGAGCTTTTTAGGAAGTCTCGACCTGACCTGTGCACTGTGCCCAGGAACATCACAAACACAGCAAAATAATAGGAAAATAAGAAAATACAGGCAAAGGGCAGGGTCCCTGCAAGTAAATACACTGCCACACACTTGTTGTGGATCTAGTTGCAGCAGCATACTGTGAGACTGTATACTGTCGCAAGGATAGAAAGGCGCTACAATTGCAATTCCATATACCATTGAGAAAAAAAAAAGGAATAACATAGTTTCAATTGTAATAAAACATTCATTCAACCAATAGAACCCTTCTCTTGTATTCCTAAAGGTTCATTGTAAATGATTATAGTTACTGTGAAATTGTGATATTTTCTGACACAGTAAGAGTACCATAAGAAATTTCATCCCATTGCAACCTTAATAAACTGTTGATATTGTGATAGAGTTGTTATTAGTGTCTATGGAAATCAAGTATCAGTGGGGCTTTAATATTGTTGTAACTTCACTATCAGATCTGCGATGTACAGTGTCCTTTGGCCTTATCTTGTTGCAGCTAATGCACTCAGGCTTTCCGCTCATGAACTGTTGTGTGCTGAGGTCTTGGGTTTTTTCATCTGTCTTCCCTCCTCCCACTTTCTTCCCCTAACCAGGGCTAATAATAATGACATCCAATTAGCACTTTGTAATTACCTCATCACCCAGAGAGGCCTGATGCTGATTGGCTCGTCAAAAAATGTGCATGTGTGTACGTGAATGATGAGAATGTGAAATCTCAAACTGATTCCGAATCTCTTCACATATTTCGCGGTGGCAGCCCTTTTTTTTTTTTTTTTTTTGAAATTTAGTGCATTTTGTGTTACTGGGAGAGGGGGGGCGCACTTTCTCCTCAAATGGTGCCACCAAAACCTCTGTGCAGCCCAAAGGGGGCAGATAAAGATATTCTGCCTCCACAAGCACTGCTGTTTACTTAAACACACTCACATATGTTTTTGCCAGTTCGTCATTACAGACTGTTCTTTCCATCAGGTCCTGGCAAAGTGGTCATCTCTCTCAGAGCGAGGCAAGCATGCACGTGCACACGCACACACACACACACACACACACAGACGCACAGTAAATCTGGACAAGGTGTTGTTTGTGTGCTGTCATGTGTTTGCATGTGCACACAGTCTCTGAGTCTGCATGCTCTCACCTCCTCTCTCCTCCTCAGTCATTGTCCACCCTCTAATGAGGACGAAAGAACAGACTCATTAAAGCACCTCATTCTCAGAGCAACAGAGCCGAGTGAAGGAGCGAGCGCTGGGGGGAGGGAGGGAAAACTCTGAGATAGTGATAATGAAAGAGAAACAGAGAAACAGATTAACATATGGAGTGGAGAAAAAAGGTGTGATGGAGGCGCTGCTGGTGAGAGAGGCACCTGAGATACAACAGTCAGTTAGAGGTGGAGAGGGTGGACGGAGATGTAAGGAGCTGGAGTGAGAGACAGACAGAGGGAGGGGTGGAGGATTCCTGGAAGGCGACGGAGAGCGGGGCTGGTGGGGGTGCACATGGATGATAGTTTCATTTGTGCAGGCCTCCTCCATGGCAAATGGAGAAATTGCCCAGATTTCCTCTTTTCATGTGCTGTGTTTCTGATGCGGAGCCAATCTGTCTGCCTGGCCCAAACTCAAAAGACCCATATTTACTCTGTTCACTCCTCTCTCTGTGTGTTCAGTTTTCTGTTCTCCACTCCTCTTTCTCCGTGAGTCAGAGGCTTGTCAAAAGCTACTTTAAGCCCCTCATGCTCAATGTAGGCACAAGGTTTTCATCTGGTTCCTCACAATCCCATCAACCACATGATGTCACATTCTTTTACCCTACAGTATTTTCCTATTTGTAACCATACCATTTCATTAAATCTGCTCCTAAATTAACCGCACTGTTCACGTTGTCTTCCTAATTTATATACCAAATTTAAATTTCCTGCCTTTCTAGCCTTTGTTAAAGAGGTATTTCACTGCTGGAAAGATGTCCTTTTAATAAAACTAGGATGTCTATGCAATAGAAAGATGCAAATACTGGTGCTATATGACCAGATACAACAGAGAAAAAGGGGTGTGGCATTCACTTTTGCTCAAGATTCAGAAAACCCACAACTAACAAAATGCACAGTGCTGCACCGGACCAGGCAAGAAACATGTCACTCGGTAACCGAATATTGGTTTATATTTGATCAGCACTGCTTAGTTTTACTGTTTGATCTTTTTCGGACTTCATTTTTTACTGTGCAGGAAGCAGTGTGGTGCCCTCTTTCTGTTCATAAACTCTAACTACTACAGCTAAACACGGCACTAAAATGAGCATTTTAGGCAAGAAATAGGCAGTGTAGTAACGTAATCTTGATTTATATTTGATCAGCACTGCCTTGTTTTACCATCTGATTGGATTTTGATCTGAGTTTCAGAGCGAGTGACAGAGAAAGAGAGGGGCGGGTCTGTCTTTTGATGTGTTTCCACAGTGGTGGCATTGGTGGTGGGCAATACAAAATATGGAAGTGCAGCATGTAGTTTGAGCAATAGCCCCAAAAGCTGGAAAAACCCTGTTGGATGACGTGTTTTGCATTAATTTGCGCCATCCTGCAGAGTTTTGCTGGAGGAGGGATATCTAAGCCCTGGTCAGATGGAGGGAACCATTTTTCATTTACACATACTACCCACATCGTTTTGATTCGAAGCTGGTTGAAAATCAGCAAAGTATACTTTTAACGCTTTTTGTTTTACATGTTGCCCTTCTCAGACCTCTAATTGTCCGGCATTTGGGGTGGTGTTGTGGTGTAGATGACACGACTGCAGTGTGTGTGTATTTGTGTGTATGGAAAGGGAGTGGATGGGAGGTGAATACACACTGATCTGGATGGATGGCATCGGGCCCAATGCCCTGTGGAAGACAGAAACACTGTGCTAGAGGATTAACCGCTGTTTAAGCCCTTATGTCTCGGGCTGCTGCACTCTGTGCTCTGTGTGTGTGTGTGTGTGTGAGAGTGAGTGAGTGAGTGTGTGTATAATTTTGTGCGTAGCTTGTGTGCGGATGTGCATATGTGCACTTGCACGCCAATGCGTCTGTGCAGCAATGTCTGCTGCTAGCAGATTAGCACGGCGGATGAAAACAATGGTCGAGCTTTGAGACAAGAGAAGCAAGAAAAATAACAAGAGAAAAGAAAGAGAGAGGAGGAAAATGTAGAAATTATGAAGGAGGGAAGAGAAATATTGACTGATATTGCGGAATGGCCCGCTGAAAGTAAGGGGGGGTATTAAATAAGAATGAAAAGAAGGTACCTCTCAGCGCAGAGTAAATGAGGTTAGGGAAGATTTGATGAGATTTGAAAATGGAATGAGGAAACTCTTGAAGTAAAGATGTTTATGAGGAATACAGGCTGAAGGAAGATGGAAGTTTTGAGATGTGTGTGTGTGTGTGTGTGTGTATTGGGGGTGGGGAGATGGATGGACAGATGAAAGCATAAAAGGCTACAGATTTAGGCTCACTTATCTGTGAGGCAGCAGTTTGAGTGCCTGGGGCTTCCCTCTCGCTGCCCCCCCCCCCTTCAGTCCTGTTAATTCTTTTGAATCAAACGTGCTCATCGCTGTTATGCATGCATGCACACACAGATGTCTGCTTAAACATTCATAAATTCGCAGTGTGAAGCTGTACATGTGTGATAGATTTGTCTTTACATAAACGGCAAAACGCACACACACAAACAAACATACACACCTTGTTGCCACCATCCATCAGGGCCATCCCCAGTGCGTCCTGTTCTTGCCCGTGGCCAGCAGGTGTCACATCGAAAGGAAACTTGGCTCGTGCTGAGCTGTTGGCAGTGGACCAGACTGTCCTCATGTCAAAAACACAAACACACAAATGCTTAAACACTGCGCTTGCACAGAAATGTACACTCACTAATGTACACACCCAGAGACACATAGAGAAGGTGACACACACACACACACACACACACAGCTGCTGGCATGCCTCAGTTTTCTGACAGGCTGACAGAGGGCTGCTGGCTTTACACCCACACAACTGTGCAACCCATTGGCCTTCAAGTCCATCAATCTCTGTAGCATAAAACATAAGCACACACATGAGCCCACTGGCATACATTGTGTGTCAAGAGGAGAGGAGGAGGAGAGAGGAGAGGAGGAGAGAGGAGAGGAGGGAAGAGAGTTATGCTACTGGTAAAAGATTGATAAATGTTTTTATCAATTGCTAATTTATTACATAATGTTACCATTCGTCTACAGATGCTGAGTTACAGCTCTTATACACTGTATTACCTCTAAATTGGTGAGGTCTAGTCAGCTTCAGGCAGGCAACTTCAGCGACTCAGCAATTTTTTAAAGAAAGCCTGTCAGCCATCTTTGTAGGCTTTTGGTAATATATAATTATAATAATAAGTATAAATGTGCATGCCTGAAGATGTATGTGCACGCTCTTACACCTGAGCTATACAGGAGAGCCACTCACACAAATCTACATTGATGGTCCCATCAGCTGTTAGTCCAAAGAATATGTGCTGCCTCAGACACAGTTTCTCTAGACTGCATGTGCCAACATTTCTCATTTCTAAATTGGTTTTGATAGGTGTCAGGCATCCAGTTGTCTCTTGGCTGAAGCCGCCCTGAGCTAAACCTACATCGGTCATCATAAGCTGCAATAAAACTCCATTACTGCTGTGCCCCCTGCAGTGGAGGTCCCTCGCTTCCAAGTTGTCTACTTTTATGGATCTGAAAAGTAGCTCCAAAACTAAAACTGTCCAGTCTGATCTTTTTTAATCTGTTTGGCCTGCCCACACTATTGATTAGCCACTGTTGACGCAAATCTTCTCCCAAGTTCAGTTGACCCTGCCATGGCAATTTTACCTCACCTGATGTGATGTTGTCAGATCAGTTGGGAGGAATTAATAAAACTCATACATTTTAAACATTCATTTTGTATATTTCCGGCAGGAACCATGCCATACGCTGTTTAAAATTTAAAACAAATGTTCAGATATGCCAATAGTTACGGTAAAAAAGCCAACTATTAACTGACTGTGCTGTTCCACCCCTTGTCAGTTGTGCTGTAGCATCCTCTTACTCAGCCTTCATCAGAAAAAATATTGTTTTGGTGTTTTCCCTTCAGGTTCAGGGAAAAGTTTAATTCACCTTTTGGTCCCTCTGGTAGTTGAGGAAATGGGTTGCAATGATTGTGTGCTTACAGTTGTTTTGCCCTTGAACAACTTGCTGGAGAATTAAGAAAAAACAGAAAAAACTCTGCTTTAGTTTGATGACAGCATGATTTTGAAAGCACATCAAAAATGGAATAGCAAATATTACATAGTTTACCAGAGATTGCTCAACATGTTATGAATACAATGAGATCTCACCCACAGCTAATGGAGCTCTTTTGTTGACTGACAGATGCAGCAGTTACAGATACTGGTTTGAGCAAAAATAACTCCCAACCCTGACAGAAAATAGTCAATAGGAAGCCGGTGTGAGAGTGATAACAACATGACAATTCAGTCGTAATATGAGGCTTTCAGCAGGTAATAAAGATCTGCAGTTACTTGTCTGTTTGTTTGGTAAGGTCATTAGCAACAAGTCTTGTTTACAAGGAGTGTGCGGGGGAGGAATTTTATCTTAAAGGTCGGAAGTTCAGTGCTGAGTAAGCCACATGAACTGTAGATAAACATAACATGGGGTGGAAGAAATACTCAGATCTTCTACTGAAGTAAAAGTGGTAATACTGCACTGTAAAAATACTTTCCCAGGAATAATAGGCCTACCAGGCAGTGACCCAGGGGCCCAAAGTGTTAGGGCCCCTCCTGGCCTTCACTTGATAAATGTCATTCAATATGACACCTACAGACCAGGAAGAGACTCAAAATAGCCACAAAGACATACAAAAACGCCACACAGAGATGCAAAGGAACTACAAAGAGACATGAAACACACCCAAAAGAGACACAAAGCATGCATATAGACTTAAATGAGGAGCAAAATAACCAAAAAAGAGGCAAACTTACCACAAAATCTGTGCCTCTGTGGAGTAGAGGTGGTGGGCCCTTTGCATATCTGTGCCCAGGGGCCCATTGACTCATTGTCCTGTATGTGCTGCATTCAAACCCATACCCATATAAGGGGGAAAAGACAGGGGAAAATATGTAGTAAAATGCAGAGGTCAAACTTGAACCCACTGCAGCAAAGACCTAGCCTTTGTACATGAGGTGACTGCTCTACCAGGTGAGCTACTGGCTGCTCCTTTTATTCATAATTTTTAATTTAAAGTGACTAGTATCAGACACATGTACAATATTTGTCTCCAAGCAAAGCAGAAGTAGAAAGTAGTAAGTGAAGTACGTGTATCTCAGAATTGAACTTACCCTACACACCACCACTGGACGTTACAGATGTTTCTGGTTCCAACTGGCCATGTTACATTTCCCACTTTCACTGCACCTATAAACTAGGATTGTCTCACTGTTATTCCCTGAAAGCACCCTGAGTCTCGCACAGTGTTTTATAAAATGTGGAATCTTCTTACATGCATGAGTTCTCAGACAGTGCTACGTAATGTTAATCCTGCACAAGCTGGCTCCAAGAGAAGTCAAATCTGTCCCTCTGTCCTCCCTGTGTGGTGTGTGCATGATATGTATCTATCTATATATGTATATATATATATATATATATACGTGTGTGTGTGTGTGTGTAGTGTTTGCACTGTATGACTGAGTAAGGAGCAGGACATTTTGTGCCTTACAGTCCCATTCTGTCCAACATTCATGCACACACACATAAATGACAGGTGTCCCACAATGGCAGCTCCCCATGTAGGGTTAGAAGCAGGTTAGTGCCTCCCTCATTATGTGCCATTACTGTCTGGCTGTTTGGAGGGGAATCTGGCAGTGAAGCTGAGCAGAGGAAACGGCAGGAAGTGGCAGCCGTCAGAAGTCAGACAAAAGAGCACGAATAGGAAATCCTGCCTCATTTAGCAGAGAATATGTGGCGTGGGCTCTTTCAGTCCCGTTGTTGTGGTCAGTTTTCTTTGTTTACTCTGCAGCTTTGTTGTTGATGTTGTTTTTTGACAAACTCTTGGCTAGAGAACAGTCAGTAAGCCTCCTCATGCGGCGTGTTTGATGGGCTGGCTGTGCGCAGCTGGGCAGGAAGATAGAGCTGAAAGAGAGGGCTGCAGCTGATTGTTTAACTTTAAATGAAAGACAATTGAATCCCGCCTTGAAGTACATGAAATATACCATTCATTCATTTAAACACCTGCATCCTTAATTAAGGAAATTTGTTATTTGTGTTGATCAACATAATTGAATGAGCGTTTGATATACGTACTGTTTCAAAACCAAAAGCTTGTGCAGTACTAAAAATGAGTGAGTGGACAATAAAGGAAACAAGAAGGAAAATAAAGAGGCTAACAGTCATGTGACATTTTGCAAAGCAAGGGAGAGGACAACGAGGCTGAGAGGAGGAGGGAAGATGGTGCTGCTGAAGAAGTGTTATTGTTACAGAAAGTGTCGAGAGTTAAAGGTTTGTTCAGGTGAGAACAAAAATGTTACTTTAAATGGAAATGGAGGATGAAAGACAACTGTGGTCAAAACCATAACAACTTAAATTGTTCTTGTAATTGCAAGACTGAACGAAGTACAGATAGCATTCAGGGATTTTAGAGCAAATGACACACAGACAGAGAAAGGGAGAGAAATGCAGGTAAGGCAGACAAACAGCGATTAGCCATAAGATTCAGTCACAAGAATGATTTCAAGAATCTTCATGTGATGTAAATGTTCGAGAAGATGTTGAAATTTTGTATTCAACACATAATGCATATTTGATACAAAATCAAAAAAGCAACAATATCACAAAACAGTTTTTATGCTCAGCTGACAAGGAAAAGTTAATATGAATACAGATAATCCCATAAAATCTGATGGAAACAGATTTTTCTAACACATCTTGACATTACAGTTCCTGCGTCCTCTTCCGCTGTAGACAAAGATTTCATGCCATGCTGCACAAGTCTGTTACTCCATCCCACCAGAGAGCACCCCCTTGTGCCCCCCCAAAAGATAGTTATTAGGGCTGTTGAACAATTAATTTATTAAATCCCAATTAATGGCAGAATTTCAATAGTTAATCATGGTTAATCACATTATTTAATAATGTGTTTTCAATTCTATTGTTTTGCATTACAAAACATAAAGCAATTCTTTCCAGATTGTCTTGATTAGGAATCATATGACAAAAAAAAAGAACTGCTTACAAAAAAAAAATGTTATAGAGGAGAGACTCATTGGTACCCATAGAACCCATTTTCATTTAGATGTCTTGAGGTCAGAGGTCAGAGGTCAAAGGACCCCTGTGAAAGGGCCATGCTGTTTTACGACACTAACATGGAATTGGACCTCTACCTTTGAGACTCAGCCCCGTATGGCCTCTTAAAGACAGTACTGTCGGCCAGCATTTAACGTGATTAAAAAATCAATAACGTGTTATGTGACCTTAATTACAGCACAATTAACGCCTTAACACCAACAGCCCTAATAGATACATATCCCTTTTTTTAGAATAATTTATAAATATGATATACTTGTTTAGGGGAGCATTGCACAACCAAACTTTCTTGAATATACTTCTCTGTACTGCTTACAAGGTTTGGGGTTCCATTATACTGGCTTTGTGTTTTGAATATTCAGAAAAAATACCCAGTTATTCAAACAAAAACAATTTTGTTTCCTTATTTGCCAGTTCATAAGAAATATCATTTTCATAGAAAGGATAGCCAGTGTTATCAGATGTTGTGTTACTGAAAATTTTAGTCCATCCATTTCGACTCCCTACAGGCACACCTCTGGGCATAGTAATACATCCACATTTAGATACAGTATGACGTATTTTGGACTCCTTTCCAAAAGTTATTTCTTGGTAGTGCTATAGCATATATGAAAGACCCTCTCTTTCCACAGTGATGCCAACATAGGTCTGACATTTTAGGATTCATTTTGGTCAGCTTTTTAAATCTATGGAATACATTTTTATCTGTAGGCTTATACACATCAGGGGTAACTACAAAGATACTGGTCGAAGTCCAACCCGTGTTGCATTTCACCCCTCTCTCCGTCACCATATCAGCTGGTAAAACTAATGCATACACGTGATTGGACATATTCAAAAAATGCCGTTTTTAGTCTTGAATCTTGAATACATTCTCACAAATAGCTATAGAAACACACGTTGACTACATTTTACAACAAAATATAGGGAATTTACTTAAAGGAATACTGACCTTCCAAATGAGCATTTGTATATCAGTTAGTCATGTCATGTTACAATGGACATGCTTCCATGGAAAAGGGTGTACAAGCTGATTTATTGAGTGACAGAGGACCATCTTTAACAACAGCAGAACTAACCCAGTCGTATGCTCAGTACTTCCCAAACACATGTATTTTGAAGAACACTAAATATTTAAAACTCAACTGAAAGCGATACTTATCTATGCTTGCTTAGACTCTAATACCACTTCATACTTCCCAAACACAAGGTAACACAGGATGACATGACATGTCATTTTGTGGGTGAAGTATTTCTGTAAAATGTGCAATGGTAATATATATTACCTTAATGAGATCAACACGTGTCTTCCGTGTTTTATTTCCAAACTATAGATTTACAAACACAAACACTGACAAAATGCTTTTTTTTTTTTTTATACAGATCTATGACTGCAAATCAATAACTGGAGCAGGATGTGGCTTTAAGTATTGGATGAGAAATAAGAAAACAGAAACATATAGAGGAGGGTATTGGCTGCTGTGACAGAAAACTGTAAGAAGACTAAAGTGATCGGCAGATGGGGAGAGGAAGAAATTCCCTCTGCAGTGTCGAAGGTGAATACCAATGCTTTGTGGTCCAGATCAAAGTGCCGGCCGCCTCTTATCCTCCTCTTCATCTCCCCATCCTCGCTCTTCCCCATTCCGTCTCTCACTCGCTCTGTCCTCCCCTCCTACTTTCCTACTGAGTTTTTTTGCTACTCAGCCCTCTGTCTCATCTGTTCCTCTGCTCTGACACTTTTCCCAGCATCCATCACCACTCACTCTCCCCTCCTCTTCAATTCTCCTTCTTCTCCTGGTCACTGCTCTGTCCTGCCTGCCTTCCGCCCCACCCCAAAATTCCTTCTGCTTTATCTTTTTGTGTGAGGAATGATCCACACCCAAGCTATCTCCACCCTGTACCTCAAGCCTTTCTCTCTCTCTGAGCTGCGTGTGAGGGATTGTGTACATTCAGTAGCCCAGCTATCTCCAAATAGCCCATAAATCATTGAGGCTTGGCATGGCGGGGAGAGACGGTCAGCCAGGGCAGAACTATTAACACAGCTGAACCACACTCATCATTGTCCCCCCTCTCTCTCCCCTCCTCTGTCCCTCATTTACCCCCACTCTAACTCTCCCTCATCTGCCCTTCTCCTCTGCCCCATATCAGCAGCAATTCTGCTTCTGAGAGATGGCTTACTGTGTTTAGCATACACAATTATAACTTCATAATTGGTGAATCAATCAGCATAAAATCCCTCACACACAAACAAAAAAAAAATGCAAATTATTAAGGAGTTCCGGCTTCTCAAATGGAAGTATTTGCTGATTGTTTTAGTTTTATGTCGTGCTAAATGCTCCAAAATCTCTCTGGTTTCAGACAATGTGCAAAATACCTTATGACATCTGGGGTCATCTGTGTTGTTAGCAAGCAGCAGCCTCCAGGGTTTTAAAATGACGCCAACAGATTAATGCCAAAAACTGTAATTCCTTTAATGGCCACTTGAGGCTGGCTCCAACAATGAGTCTGTCTCTAAACTCCCATGTTAAAGTGCCCGATTTAACAGCAGAAATTAACATGTCTACAGCCTGATACAGGAGATTTTTTTTTTAACTCATCCATATACATTTTGTATACATTTTTTACAATGATGTGTAATGAAAGCTATAGTTGGTCACTTTTTTCTTTTTTTTTTTAAATAACTTTTGGTCATATCTATGAAACTGTCACTATATTCAGACAGCACTACATGGGACAGATAATCTGTGCGGGTCTGCTTGCCTTGTAATGCCTCCACACTTGCATGAAACCAAACAGTCGGAGCCGAGAAGTCTCTTAAGCAGCTGTCAATCATGTCAATCGCTGCTCGTGAACTTCATGCAAATGTTAAACTAGGCAGTGCTGATCAAATATCAATCAAGACTCTGTTACTGCATTGCTGCTTTCTTGCTTCAAATGTCAGAAACAGTATACTGCTTAGCTGTTAAATGGGAAAGCTGGTCTGGCCAGTGGGCAGTGTTTTGTGAATCCATCAACCATTTCTAACATGGCGAATGGGTCACATACTTTTTCATTTTACAGCACACTGAAATATGTTTCTACAAACTTTTGAGGTGAGAAATTGGCAATCAGAATCTTGACAAGACTCAGACTCGTAGGCCCTCATTGCTTGGTTTTGGTGCCTTGCAGATTCTAGCCAGGGCCATTAGAAGCAGTAGGAGGAGGACAGGGTACATGTTTTTTTTTTCACATGTCAATTGTCTCATGTACATCAGAAAATAGGAAACAAAGTTATTTTCATAGAAGTTACCTCTAAATTTAATATAACAGCTGTGACCTGTAAGACCACTAACCTGAACTGTACTGGTGACCATAATCAAACAGGCTCAGGTATGCTGGTGGACAGCCTATGCTTGTGTTAGGTTATTATGTACAGGCTCTGTGTTCGTTACACTTGTTTTGCAGTTTGAAAACTTTCCCACTGGCTTTCAGAAATTGGGATATGTGATTTTTTATTTATGTTTTTAATCACTCTATCACACATTTTAATTGGTTAATCAAAAACTGGTTGATTCATTGATGAAAACAGTTGTGGTTGCTATAACAAAGTTAAAAGTAGTTTGGATGTACTGTGTGTCTTAGCGCTGTCTTAAATTGCTTTACAAAACCATTCAGCTTCCACCACGTCCTTTAACACTGCAACCCAATAAATGGTCATCCTCTCCAAACCGCTCAGTAAGACGTGTCTCACTGCGAGGAAACCAACATGTTGAGCTCCAGCTGAGCTCCAGTCAGCCGACAGATGGATTATACTCCGTCACTGTGATGCATGGCTTTCATTTACCAGTTTGCTGAATGTGTTCTGTAGTCACTCATTGGTATTCATTGCTCCTAAATGCCTCTCTATATGATGGCCATTTTATTAGGCTACAATGCTAACACGGGGTTCTCCCTGCCTAGCTAATCCTTGTGTGGGTGGAGGACAAGGAGCCAGCCTGTTATTGAGCTGTAATCCCTCGCACTAACCCTCCCTCCATTTTCCACATTTAAAAAAAAAAAGCAAATAAATTAATGAGGCCGTTCGCTTGTATGAGCAAGATCATTTCAACAGGTGCACCTGCAAATCAGATCTTGCTCTTTCCATCAGTGTTATTCATCTGTTTTATTTCTTTGTGAGTGCTTGCAACTGCTATGGCGCAGAATCCCTCAACTTCCAACTGTTCAAGCAGCCCGAGTTTGTGACCCATGAAAGAAATAAAGAGATATTGGGGGAAGAACACTTCAAGCAATTGTGATCCCTTTTTATCTCCTCAGCTTTTCAAACAGATGCTCTGCTTGTCAGCTTGGGACAGACACACTACTTCATTGGTCTGGATGTGTAAGGGGTATGCAAATTCATATTCATTTAAATATGCGCTTCTCATCGTCAAATCATGCCCTGACACTGCAGCCAGCCCATCTGCTGGTACAATGCATATTCATATAGTATACTCACACAGTATACATGCACCCTCAGATAGTTGCTTTGTCTGTTCTCCTCCCCCTCTCTCTCTCTCTTTCACACTCACAAATGTACCACCATATTAAAACTCTTACATCGAGTCATGGGAGCATGATTGGGAACAGGAAGAGAGATTGCTGATATTGTTTAATTTCCCTCGGGTGCACTGTGTTAGAAGAGCCCAGAAGCATATGGCAGCCTGCATGTTGCATTTTATATCTGCTTATGTAGACCAACTTGTTTGTTTTTATATGTGTGTTTGAGGGTATTTGTTCTAGATTTAGATCTCTCAGACTTTTTGGCAAGTGTTAATTTAAAGAAATCTTTCACCATCCTAAAAGTGGGATATCTGTGTAGTAGAAAGATGCAAATACTGTAAAATAATGCTACACAGCCAGACAATACAAAGAAAAAGGACACTTTTGCTAATATGAAGAAAGCCTATGACTACCAGAATGCATTGCACCCTACCAGACGCTCCCACTGGTGGGTGACGTAGTGGACTGGTCTGTGTGTAATAATGACTGCCAGCAGTCTTGTATTGCAGATAAATAGTGAGCTAAAACATGTGAATGACAACATTCGAGGTAAAAAATATGCAACTCAGAGAAAGAATCCTGATTTATAGTTGATTAGTTTTGCTGTTTGATCTCACTCTTCTTGGCCTCCGTTTTTACCATGCAGTGAGCAGTGTGGCGCCCACTTCTTATTCACAAACTCTCACTATTACAGCTAACCAGGGTGTTGAGAAATATGTTTCTGAACACATATCAGGAGAAAAATAGGCAGTGCAGTAAGATAAGCTTGATTTATATTCGATCAGCATTGCCTAGTTTTAAGAGAGAGAGAGGGGCGGCTAACTATCTTGATCAGCTGCATATTTGTGAACGCGCTGGCAGTGACTTGGTTGGCGAGCAATTAGAAAATGCCGAAGTACACCCTGTAGTTTGAGCTACAGCCCCAAAATGCCAAATAATGTAAAATACGCCCAGGCAACTTATCACTTACGTTCACGTACTACCCACATTGTTTTGATACAAAGCTGGTTGAAAATTGTGGAAATATCCATTTAAGTGTTCCAACAGATGGGCGAGGCAGCTTTCGACGACCTCTGCATGTTCACTGAACCTGGCAGCCCGTGCCTCTCAGCCACCTGTGTCTTCCTGTATAGCTCGTGTCCCATGGGACTCGGATGATTGATATGTCAGGCAGTTTGCTGGCCACCTCTCAGGTCTTTACGCCACTCAGGTCTCATCCCTGTGGTCCAAGCATGACTGATTTGTCAAGCAGTTCCTCCAGTAGTCTTTTCTGCACCCTGCAGGGCCTCTTGTGACCAGATGTGCAGACTTCCTGGAGAACTGTATGTCAGCTTTCACAATATCTGATGATGAATGCTATATATTCTCTCTATTTTCTTTCCTTTTGTTTGTCTTTTGTTTGTTTCTTTGGCTAGCTTTTCCATTGTCTTGATTTCCCACTCCTCTTTCTTCCTCACTCCCTCACCGTCCCAGTCTCTGAATCTCTTATTAGTTTTTGAGGGAAGGAACTGGCATGCAGAGTTATGATTTGTCTCAGACATAGTTGCTAGTTCTGCAACCTGTCAAATAAACTTATCCAGACACATTAACACAAGCAGGGACTTTTGAGATTTCATCTGTGTGTGCTTGTGCGCAAAAGAGAGAGACATCATGTTCTTGCTTGTTCTTTGGGGCCGTATGTTAGTCTGCGCACATGCATTTATGCACAATTCAGTTTGTGCATGCACAAACACTCACGTGCATGTGTAATTACATGTAAATGAGGAAGGGTTGGGCAGAATGTGTCTCTGACAGCTTTGGTATCACTGGCATACCGATCTGATGGCGCAGCACCTCGAGACTGCCAGATCTGTCTATCATTTCCCAGTTAGAGACCACCAGAGAGGAGGGAGGGGAAGGGGGACTTCAGGGAGAGGTGTAGCACAAAAGTAAAGTAGATAAAGTGCTTGAGAAGAGCCACAAATGGAGTTAGAAAAAGGAGGAAGTCTGGAGGTCAGTGGGTTCAGGAACATGGAGAGTCAATGCTTATTGTCTTCCTTGTTGAAAACCGATGCACAGATTCTCTATAGTCGAGGGCTGTGAAGACACTCTGCAGGTGGAGCACCCCATCTGAGTTATAGATAAGTAGTAGACTGGAGGTGGGTCAGTGAGAATAACACTGTCTCTTATATTCAGAGTTAAAAACAGCCAAGGAGAAAAGTAAAGCATGAGATGGACCCGCTCATTAAACATGACACACACTCTCTCCCGTCCTTCTCCCTTCTCTTTTCCACCCTCTAATCTACTGCCACAGATTGACAACATCAGCTTTCACACAGTTGCCTCCTCCCGCTTGTACTGTAGCACCGAGGAAATACTTTCGTGTTGAATCCTTGCAGCTCGGCTGTTTATCAGATAGTTATGCTGCGGAGGAGGAGAGTCAGTCTGGAATAACAGGAGACTGATAGTGGAGCCTTGTTGGCAGAGAGGGCAGAGATTTAGAGCATGCACACACACACACACACACATGTATACAGTCACACACTCCCCCATCTGAATCTGAACTATGTGCTTGCTGTGCTATTATGGAAGCAAAGCCAATAGTTATAATTGTTTCATAGCGTTGTCTAGCACATACACACACATAAACTGCAATTCCAGCTTTCGGTATAGTACCTTTTGAACCAAAAGTAACACCTATACGAACACATACCTAGACCCTAGATCTGATGAGCGTTTCCACTGCAGATTAAAAAAAATCAGTCTACAGCTGCTGCTAGAGGCTGCAAACATCCTTTCATTTTATAGTTTAAGTTTACTAATATGTGAAGAACTTGTCACGGTATGAACAGTGGTTAAAAAAAGCCACAACTGAGCACAGGATGTTGATTCTTTACTGACCAATGAACAGACTGTAACGTATTCAACTCCACCTTTTAGTACCGGATCAGTGTGCTAGGTACCCCAAGCAGAGGGGTGATGTAAAATAGGGCCAGTTTCAAAGGTACAAAGATACCATCCACAACTTTTTACAATGAAAACACAACAAAAATGTGCACTGAACTGAACTGAACCAAACTAACCTGCTGGTGGAAACTATTTGTTATAAATTTCAATTTGGACTGAGAATCACCTGATTATAAACCTCACATGTTCCAAAATAAACCTGAGCTAAACCTTTGTATGTGGATGTGTTTACATGTCACATTGCTCAGGCTCAATTTAACTAGCAGCTGCCCGGTGCATGTCATCCTGCTCTGTCCACACACTCCTGACAAGTGATGCAGATCTACTAATAACCACACACACACACCAACACAAGTGCAGACTGACATACACACCACCCTCTCCAAAGTATCCTCCAGACAGTGGGTGTTAGCCAGCAGCAGTTTAAGGGAAATTAATGAGCTCTTATAATGAATGCATCACCAACCTGTGTAATGTTGCCTATGGGAAGACTGCAGAAACACACACTCAGACACTCACATGGCAGCCCACAGGGAAGACTAGATTAACACACAGAGATGGGGGCTGCTCAATCACTATGGTTACACAGATGGGCCTCAGAGAGAGGCCGACCGGCATCGAGGCTGAAGGCAAATGACACACACTGTGTATTGTACCATTTGCTGGACAGTGTCCATCGTCCACTAACTGCCCCTTTAAGCATTTTGTGAATGAGAGGTTTTTTTGTGTGTCCGCATTGTTTGATAATGCACAATAATCTCAAATTATAGATTCACACTTAACCCCTTGAAATCTCGATCAATATCAGTTTTCTTATGCTGCATTTAGACACCTTTCACAAGCTATTTGACCCTTTGTAACCTGAGTAAATTGATTTGATTTTGCTTGAAAACATGAAGAGAAAGGCAATGAGCTACTAGGCATGAAAAGATCCATGAACTGCATGAAATGAATAAAAGGTGACAGGAATTTTTTTTTTTTTACTAAAGAGGGGATGATTATTAGAAAATTATCAAAAAAATAGGGAAAAATGTACCAAAAACTATATTCATAAATATATCGGTTTTATATTTAATTAATATTTATGGTACAGAAAAAATAATTATATATAATAAATATAATTGAATAAATTATATAATATAAATTAAATTATAAATAATATAATAAAAAAAACTCACTTTTATTTATTTGTTTGTTTATGTATTCATTTATTTGCTTGCAGGTGTTTTTACTTTACTGTTTTATCTTTTCAATTTGCTCAGTTTTGGGCAAAGTCTTAAGTTGCTCACTGTGCTAAAGACAAAATTAAAACTTTTTACTTTGATAAAGCTTGCAGTTTTGCTTCATGCTGTTGTTGCTTTTTTTTGCTTTTGTTGTTTGTCTCTTCTGTTTTTTGTTTTTGTTTCTTTGTTTCTTTGCACTGTCTGATTTTCATTTGTACTTGTAAATAACACTAAACCTTAAAGAAGAAAAAAGCTGCTCATTGCCTTCTCTCTATGTTTTTGAAAGGAATCAAATCAATTTGTGTAGGTTAAAGGGTTAACTGCTGTCATTCTCTTATCTGGATTCACCCAGTACAGGTAGTGGCAAGTGTGATTTATAACCTTTAGCCCTGCTTTTCTTGTTGCTATTTTATTGTTTTAACCTGTGTTTTGAGATTTACTTAATGCATTTTGCCATGGAAATCATAAATAATTCAGTGATTTGATTTAGCTGATGCTTTTGTTTCATTTATTCTGACTTTTTCTCTGAAGTGCCCCACTGTGCTTCCCTGCCCGGCCTGTCTCTGAGTATTTAACTGAGCCTTTAGGCCCTATAGAATATGGCCTATGACAGCACAGCAGACAGAAACTCTTTTCTCTTCACACTATAAAGTTTCATTGTCTCTTTTCTCATCAGGGAATTGTAGTAGAGATAGCATTAAAGTGAACGATATCACTTGTATGTGCTCCATATCCGCCGGGACACGCAGAGAATATATCACTTTGAGGAAAAGGGGAATTGGGGCTGGGGAAGATGGTTAAGGACTTTCCTTTCCGGCCTTCACTGGCGTACTGTATTACCTTGTGGGGTTAAATCACATCACAGACTATAACTCCTCTCACTTCCTGTGCTCTTTGTCTCCTTCTCTTCTTCTCTGTCCCTCCATTCTGCTTTCCTATCTCTCCCTCTGTCCCTGGACGATCCCCGAAGGGACATACGTTGTCATCCCTTCCATCTCTGAGGGCTCTGCAGCCTGACAACCCAGCAGCCTGTTGTCCCCCGGGGGCCCAAGGGTGCTGCAGGAGCAAGTGGAGAGATACATATAGGCCTGGGGAGTGAAATGGGAGATGGGAAGAGATCTGGCTGCAGCCAAAATAGAGTCCAGGATGGGGCACATGGTGTACATGCACATCAGCGTGTAAAGAGCATGCACATAAACAGAAAAATTGTTTACACAACGCTATGGCAGTGAGATCATCTCGTGTGTGAGCTGAGGTCGTCCAGAATGTGTTTCTCAGGGAGTTGCTGCTCAGACGCATGGCTGACTATTCTTAGCATGGAGAGCAGACACTGAAATATTAGCCTCTCTGTTTATTGGGCTGCAGCTACACCTGTCTGCACTGGGACAGGGGCAGACATGCACACAGAGAGAGACAGAGAGACAAGACATAAATGCTCTTAAGTCGCAGAGTTTTTAGACCATGCACTTATTGTGATTCTTTTCACTGAACTTTATAGTGCTCATCTATTCTCATCCACTTCCTCTCTGGGGCTGTCTACCCCTTTATTCTTCCCTAATTCAGTGCATTCCTTTATTTATCTTTGCACACATCCCTGCATCTTTCTGTCCATTTATTTCTTTATTCATTCATCATCATTCTCCCTCATCCTGATGGGTGACAAATCAATAGAGAGCTCCACAAAGTCCCTTAATAGAGTGTTGGATGCTTCATGGCAGGGATTTCAGAAGTCTCCGAACTTCACTGAAGGGAGTGATTTCACCAGAAGGTATTCCCTCATTGAGTAGTCTGTTTATTGTTTTCATGGTGGTGGTAGGAAAAACTCTGAATGGAAATATCTGCACTCATTAATGCATCTTTTTCTCTTCATTGAATGACCCATCTGTATACATTAAATGTCTTTCTATAGGCTTTAAAGTTGGGGCTATGCTTCAAACAAGTTCATACAATGTGACGCCCAATTACTTCTTAAGGCAAATTGTTTATAGCTTTTGCGAACATCCACACTCAACATGATGAAAAGTTTTGTCATAAAGATTGCACTAGTTTGTACATCCCAAAAGACATTTTGTATTGTCAAAACAGAAAAAGTAGACTAAATAACATCAATGGTGGCTGCACTCCATTTAGGGCTGACATGGCTCACTGTGACACTTTATGTAATGGAGCCATCATTAAAAGAATAGTTCAGATTGTTTGAATGGGTTGTAAGGGAACTTATCTATAGTCAGTATATTACATACAGTAGATGTCCGCTGGCACGTCCCCAGTTTGGTGAAGCGGCAGGAATGCCAACACAGAAGCTAAGCAATGTACTGCTGTGGATGGAGGCAACAACAAAAGCATGTCAGCCATTTCTCTATGGAGTCTGGTTTTGAAATGAAGATATAACAACATTATTTCCCTGTCCAAAATTGCTATTTGAGTGTTAAAAAGCACAAAAAAAGGAACAATGATTTGATCATCATAAATTAATTAAATTCACAAAATATTATTTTCAAAGTGTTTTCTAAAACACCAATAGTGATCTTTGCATTATAACATTGCATATAGAGATATTATTGGATATTTGTTGGAAAAGCGGCATTAATTAGACAATGCCACAATAATTGACTTTGTGAGAATCTTTCATTGCTATACTTGTTGTGGCGTAAGATTGCTTATACCGCTGATAGAACATTGCGTCTCTATTGCCTACCTCCCTCCGATGAATCTGCCTTTTGCTACATTTCATCTCTCATCACTGCATCCATCCTTACATCCTTCTTTTCATCCATCACTGCATCCATCTCTACAAATACTCTTCCCTTATATCTTCACAGTGCCTTTGTGCCATCTATGTTTCCCTCATAGATCCATCTATGTGTTCCTTCGGTTTGCGGTGAACAGTAGGCAGAATGGCAGTGACAGTTAGAGACCCTGCAGCAGACCAAATGAGTCTGTCTAGCTGTGACCAGACCTGGGGAAGAGGTGGCCTTGTCTTCAGCATGTGACACGGGGACCAGGTGAAGCTGCCAGACAAAACCAGTCAAGTGCAAAACTAATCTACCTATCCATTTGTCTGAGAGCAGCGGAGGCAGACGGAGGTGGTATAATTGTGCTGGGTGTTATAAGTATTGCCACCGCTTTTTGTTTCTCACGGTTATGGAGGCCAGAAATCACAGCCCATTTTTGCAGCGTGCTGTCTGTCTCTAAGCTGTTTTAGATTGCACAGACATGCTGATAATTGAATGAAAAACAGTTCCTGCGTAGGAAGGTGTTGTGTGTCTATATGTGGGGCTTAAAGGCTGGCTGCATTTTATGAGCAATAAGCTGTTGTTTGTGATCCTCAGTGGATGCATAGATAATGTGTGTCTTAGTCAGCAGACTGCTAGCCTGTATATTATAAAACTGTGCTCGGGGTAATTGACTGAAAGGCGGCGAGACAGAAGAATAGAGGTGAACTATAAAGCTGTATTGGGAAAAACGTATACATTGATGCAACCATCAAAATCTAGCACATCATGTCTCTATCCAATTTGAATTTACACTTTATAATGTTCTGCAGGATGAAAAAATGTTGCCCAAGTGAAAAAAAAAACTGTATAATATCTTTGCATTAAATTAGCATCTCTCTCCTTTCCTCTGCCCTTCTGACCAAAGCACCCAGGTAGTTAAAATGTTAATGAGTTGGATCAGTTTAATAATGTCACGAGAGCGGTGCTCATCAATCATAGCCTCATATGGAATACCATAATGCTGACGTGAATCACACTCAATGCAAATTAAGTCATTATGCCCATAGCTTTAAAAACACAGTGGCTTTTACTCATGTCCATAAATTTCTGTGTGTACAGCAGAATCTTCTTCCATCCTTCCTTGTACTTCTTTTTATACTTCCCTTTCAAAAGCTATTACTCCTATATTTTTTCTCTTTCAACTTCTTTTGTTGCGTTCCTGCCCGTCACCTTTGAATGTGCTTCTTCTCTCCAGGCATTTCTCTCTCGCTGCAACATGCTTTCGTGTCTTCCTTCAATTCATGTCTTTCTGACAAGGACTGTTTCACGTGTTTTCCACGCGTTACAGTACACACACATACACCCACACATACACACACACTAGTAGTGGTGTTGCAGTTTCATTCCTTGTTACTATGATATTGCTGTCCATCCCCTCTAGTTTAGCATCAAAGTCATGAAACACGCTCATTTTTCAAATGTTAAAAGTCCAGTGTGTGGGGTTCAGTGGCATCAGGCAGGGGGTTGCAGAACTGAAACTTCTCCTATATGCAAAGCGTGTAGCAGAACTGCGGTGGCTGATGTGAAAATGTGCATTTCCCTATCTGCCAGTGTTTGGTTTGTTCATTCTGGGCTACTGTAGAACAACATGGCAGACTCCTTGAAGGAGGACCTGCTTCGTATGTAGATACAAATGGCACATTCTAAGGTAACAAATGGACAAGGATCCTTATTATTTGGCAGTTATAAAGTAATGAAAACATAGTTATGAATATTACATTCCATCTCTGCCAATAGATGGACCTTTATATCCTAACTCTCTCAGTCAGCGCTGACTTCGGGCCACGAACACTGGTCTCGTAGGTGACAGTCCTGTGCTTATTTGACTCATCCACCACCCCAGCCCTCCATTATTGAGTTTATTACGTTTTTGATCAAACTAAGTGCAAATTTTTTACTTTTTCAGGATTTTTTACATTATTGGGTGATACAAGATGAAATTATTGCATCTGGTGGCTTTAACATAAACCTATATGACCATTTAATCATGCAGGTGGCTCTTGTGTTTCTGTAGTGATGGACATTTTAAATGTAAATTCAGAGTGGGGGAAATACTATTGGAGCCAGTGGGTCCACCCACTTCAAATTACTATATTTAGTTAGAAGATTTTATTCATAAGGCCTAAATGAAAATGCATGTGTGTAAGCAACCTTGCCTATGTGGACATGTCCTCCGTAGTCCCTGGAAACACTAAAAACAAACACGTATAAACATTTTATTTATGGTTGCTACAGTTTCCGTTAAGCATGTGAAGCTGAGGTCAGCAGTTCACACTGTGGTCTTGTTTTCCGTCTCTTCACAGTCTGATCAAACTCCATAATCCAGACTTCTCACTGCTGTAAGTTAGTTAGTTACGCACTAATCTTTCCCAGGAGCACCACTGATCCCAATAAAATGCTGTGATGTTCTTCCATAGCATCTTTCATCTTTATCTTCTGTGTGTACATCATAGGAGGTTTATCTTAATGCTTCAGTCCCATTTCCTCTCACAGCCTGGTTGACATTACTCACCTGACTTCCCAAGAGACTGTATGTAAGCCAAACAGCTTAGTCACATAAGTATGTTTGTGCATGTGTGCTTAAAAGCAATATATTTAATTCTCTTGTGTGCCTGCATACCATTGTGTACACATTTGTGTGTCTCTTGTATCCTATACAGCATACAGCGGGCCTCATCCATTCCTAATTAGTGTGTGATCGATAGTTGGTTGTTGTGATGCCGTGCGTGGGGAGCTGTGTCAGAGCAGGGGAACAGTGACATTTCAGCGGACAGGGATTACTCTGTTGACCTTATTGTTGTGATTAGAATTCAGCCCCAGCTCCCTAAGAGATGACCTCACCTTGTTCACACTGCGCTGGGATGCTGGAGGTTGTTCAAAACTCATTCCTCTCCCTCCCTTTTCCACACCACTGCTGTACACTTCTGAAACATTTCTGCTAGCGTATATCTTTTTGAATGTTTTTTACCTTCGCACCCTCTTTTATTTTCTAAAAGCACAACTGCTTCTAGCATTTAGATTACTGACACATCCATCTTTACATGTTTACTCAACTACACTGTCATCTCTATGTGATTATGCATCACAAGATTTGTAGCTCATGTTATGGCTTTCTCTTGCTGTTGAGCCGAAGTACGTGTGTGTGCACATGTGTATGAGGCTGCAGAAATCCTAGAAAGAATGAAAGCATAAAACAATATCTGTGACAGCTGTTTGTGACTTCTTTTTTGTTGCTTTATTTTTTCAGCAAGCCAATATGCTGTTATTTTCTGACTGTCTTTTTTAGTTAACTCTGATGTGTTCTCAAGTAATCTCCAAACACATGCTGAGAGACACAAACACAAGTATACAAAATCCCTCCTCTGCTGTCTTTATTTTTTTGGTGTCCTGCATGAGCTGCAAATAGAGAAGAAGGGTGAGTGGAAAGGAAGGGTATGAGGACAGGAAGAAGAAGGGAAGAAAGAGACAAACAATTTCTACTTTTAGATAAAATGCTGCATTGTTGTCTTCCATCTACTCTACTCTCTTCTGGTTACTTGTTGCTCCCTCTTTCTCTAAGAGTAGTGATCACAAACCTTTAAGGCTGTGATGTCTGGCAGAAACAGAGACTGAAAGAAACAGTAAAAAGGGAAGATCATAGATGGGTTAGATTAGGGTAATGAAATCTTTTTGTGTTGCCCTCACAGACAAATAAAGAGCACAGGCACACAAGACTTGGTAGTGATCGACACACAATGGTCCAGAACACCATTGTTGGTAGACTGGGCCACCTGGTCATCTACATCACCAGGTCTGTGGCTCAGGGCTGGCATATCAAACGTCCAAATAGGATGCAAAATCACAGATATATGTCCGTTTCCCAGAGCAGGCTGATAAAGGAACTCTACGAGGAGTGCACCTCAAATTGTGTCATATAACTGCTATGAAAAAGTACTATTTTCACACAGAAAACATACCATAAAAAACAGCTTAATGTGCACTCACACACAAGAGTACAAACAGGACTATAAATTCACACAGGAATCCAAAAGTGACTTAGTCGGGGGGGCAGGGCAGAAATGATGTTTGGCAGAAACAGAGACTAAAAGAAAAAGTAAAAATGGAGGATCATAGTTGGGTTAGGGTTAAGGTTACAACACTCTGACCTGTTGAGACGTGGACACAGGACTGTTTGTGTGCTGCAGTATCTGCTATGTTGACCTTGACCTTGTCAGTTGAGAAGTGGGGTACCAGAATGACCCATGGATGTTGAATTAGAAAGGGATCTGGAGAGATTTTGAGGCCAGGCCAGTACTTTCAGCTCTTGCCACATTTTTAGGCTATTCCTTAACATTTTTTGGGGTGTGGTATGGTGCATTGTCCTGCTAAGGGCGGGCAATGCAATTGGGGAGTGCCGTTGCCTTGAAGGTGGATACTTGGTCTACAGTGGTGTTTGGATGGATGGTGTGTGTCAAGTGGGATCCACATGAATGCCTGGACCCAAGATATCACAGAAGAATATTGCATTGTGACAAGAAGATTGTTTAGCAACTTAGACTTTGTTGTTTCTGGAAAGATATGTTGCTGTTGTGTGTTGGATAGCAATAGAAATATCAGAGATGGATATCTGAAAATCTACGCACATAAAAATGATCTGCAGAGATGGATACCACAAAGGGCAAAGGAGAGAATAAGTAATGTGAGGCATAAAGCAAAACGTCCAGTAAGGCAGTCTGAACTGAGCTACAGATTAATGAGTGATTCTTACAACTGCAGTATGTGCCATTTACAACTGCTTTTAAACCCTACATCTGAGGGCAGCAAGACAGGCACAACAGTATATGTGAGTGCTCTCTGCAGCTTCTAATGTAAAAAGTGCCAAATTGCTGGTTACGTTAACAAAGTCATGCTCAAGCAACAACATGCTGCTGCAAAAATAACCAGTTGTGTGTCATATTATTTGTCTTAACTTTTCATTATGTCTTTTCTTTTTATTACAGATTAAGGAGCTGAGCATGTGCTTATTGTGTGGATCACTGTGTTGCATCAATAACATAATGAGACTTTAAATGATAAATTCAACTTTAAAAGCCAAATCATCTGCCGCTGGCTCCATAGTTGCTTTTGCCATCTGTTTGCACCCCCTTCTCTGACTCTGCAGAAAATTAAACATTTTACAGTTGAAGAAGATAATTTGTATTCTGGTGGCCTGGTGAACCATGTTCCACATGTGCCTTTGGCTAGTTTTCATCCAAATTTTATGCAAATTTTAAATGAATTTCCAGAAAAAGTCCTAAAGAAAATGTAAAGTAATACACATTTCAGTCCACTTATGTAAATGAAGGGGTTGGCTAATCAAAATGCAATTACACTACAGGTGGCAGCAATTCTCCACCTGGTGCCTTTAAACCATTGCAGAAAAAGAGGGTGCAGTAAGATGACGTAATTAAATGTGCGCCAGTCAAACCTTTAAAACAGTGACGAAAAACATGAAAGAAATACTGCGTTTAAGTTATTTCTTGTATTAATTTGAGGGACGGTTCAGTTCTTTATCATTCTTCACAGATCTGATGTCTCATGTGCTACAGTTTTTCATCTCCAGTGAGCTGAAGCGCAGTTTCATTCACATGCTTCAAGTAATACTATGAGAACTATTCAATAAGCCTGTTTCCATTGCACTTTAGTCCCATTTGCCTTAAACCAACTTTTCCACCTGAGCAAAGAGTAAAGACTTTTTTGCAAAATTTCAACTTTTCCTCCAGTGGCACCTATTTTTATACGTATTTTAAATTTGCACATAAATAGATTGGAGTGGACGTGCACTTCATGTGATTACTACAGTAAGTCTGAAACACATCATTTGGCTGATTGAGATGATAAATACTGGTTACAGCATGTGATTTATAAACCTTTTTCCACATATTTCATCATTTCTCACAGTCTATTAGCACAGACCACCAGAATCGCAAGCAAGGGGTGTCCCCTCTCCTCAATGCACAGACATGTAGTATATCAGCCTTTCTGTGTATTTGTGTATGCACACTCAATCAAAATTCCTCTGATGGCATGTCCACTCATGGACACTTGTCTGAGGGGCATAGCTGTTGAATAGCAGTGCAGGGTTGTAATCATTGTCACTGCAGAACTACTGGGTGACTGGCACACATATCTATGATATGGCCCGGAGCGGCACTGTAACTGCAGGGGCGTATAATGGAGTGCCAGCAGCAGGTGAGGGTGCAGGATTGTGGATTTAGTCGCAGCATTTTGGTTCCGCTGGAGGGAAGGGAGTCAGTCGGTGGTGGGATAAATGCAAACCTGTCACACCTGTTTGAAGTCCGCTCTGCTTATCAGAGACTTTTGCCAGCTCATAGAACACAACCAGTCTGCCAGTATGCAGGATGGGGGAGAGGAGAGGAGAGGAGAGGAGAGGAGAGGAGAGGAGAGGAGAGGAGAGGAGATCATTAGTTATGGCACACACACTGAATGCCAGGCAGGGATAATGGTATAATGGTTACAGTAGTGAGAGAGGAGGACAGCTGTGGAGCGATGGCAGTGAAAATGGAGATGGAGTGGCGGAGGGTTGGATGGCACCAGGGGAGCGTTTCGGGCATAAGAATTCCTCTGTAGCCTCCCACTGCTGCCAGCTTAGTGATAACATGCATGAGTAGACCTTAGGTGAAAGAAGATGGGAAGATGAGGAGAGAGGGAGGATGGGAAAAGCAGGGCAAATTGACAGATTGAAAGGAGCAAAGTGGTCTGAAAGCCTCCCACATCCTCCCTTCCCTCCATCCCCTCCGTTCTTCGCAGGGGGGGCCTGCTGAGGACGTTACTGTCCATTAAAATTGCAGCATGTTTACATAAAACTAAGGCAGCCTCATGCTGTCTTTACCTCCCACCTCATCTCACCCTCCTACATAACACAAATATGAACCATAATTCAGTTTATTTACTGATAAACAAGGAGTGCTTTCAAATGTAAATTAACGTGCAGTTTAAAGCTTTAATCTTCAACAAAGTGACATTGTGCAAAACTTCCTCTCATAAACTCCTAGTGACCTGCCTTTTCTGTAAATTACAACAATCAGAATCCATTCTTGCTGATGCAAATGGAAAACTCTTTTACATCACTTGCAAGTTTTTGTTTTCTTTGGAGCTGACTAACATTGTGTCAAATAGAGTACAAAGTCACAAAGTCATGCACACAGACAAACACACGTGCATGCACATTATTCACCTATCAGCTACTATATTGATGCGCTACCCTGCTGTTTAGCTTTTGGATGATTCAACACACTCTATTGCAAGCTCCATTTGCTTTCTTATTCCTTTTGTCAGGGTGGTTTTCTCAATATTCTGCTGATGATCCTCCCCCCACCGTCTCTGCCAGGGAGCTGTGGGCTTGCTGCCCTCATGCCTATTTACCCTCCCAGCCTCTTCAGCAGCATCTCTGACGCTCTATGCAGCATCAGAGATGGCACAGAGAGCCTGGAGGAGAGAGATGAAGAGAGGTGGTGAATGTAGAATACAGAAGAGTTGAAAGAGAGAAGAATAGGGCCAGGGAAGATGAGAAAAGACACAAAAGTGTTTCATTGACGAGCTCTGATGAAGGAGGAATGTGACAAATGAAAGGGAGCACATGAGTAGCTCTGAGAAGGGGTTGATCATCACGATGGAAGTGATAAGGCCCCCTCCAGGTGTATTCTGTGCCAAAATGGCCGAGGTGACATCCTCGCTCTTCAGTTCCAGGGGCTTGGCACTGCCTCTGACAGGGCATGCATCTCTGAAGGAGTGGCTGGTTATCATTATGGCTCTCTCAATGGTCCAGGCTGGATTGCCTTTTGTACATTATTGCTTTTCAGTGGAGAAAACATTCAAATCTCCAGAGTAGGGTTTTCTGCAGGTGCTATTGGATAAATTGGTCTTATTTTTAGAAGAGCAAATTATACACACCGCTCTGGCTCAGCGTTGTTTTAATTACGAATATTTCAATTCTGCTGGATCATATTCAAAGCATCTCTCTGATTATCTGCCTTGCCAATCCACCTGCCCGTTAGTTAACAAAGCAGAGCTGCGATGACCACGCCAGTGCCGGTGGGTCGGATATTTACCCCGGTCTCCACAGAATCGTTTTATTAACAAATGACAGATGTAATTACAGAAACCAAACCATCGTTTCATACAAACTCTGGCAATCTATTCCGTGATTCCTCCATTATCCATGCTCTGTGGTCATGGATTAGCTCTAATCATCACTGTTGTATTATATAATCCACTTCAAAAAGAAGGCTATTATGATTTAAAGTTCTGTAATCTGATCTCATTTCCTCCACTGTCTCCTAAATGACTTCATCATTTAGCTAATCTCTGAATGTGTCTTCTATCTGCACGAAAACAGGGAGTGTGAATGTTGCAAACTGATTTAGAGTCAGTTTGGTTGTCTGATCAATTACAGGAATATTTGTGGCACTAAAGTCAAAACAAGATCAACTGATCTTTGGCTGTGTTGTCCATGTGCATTTGGATGGTCTTTCAACCAAAGAATATTGTCATATGAAAGAGACAACAATTTGCAAGAAAGACAACATTTACATTGTTTAGAAAAGATAAATGCAGTACGACAGACATGCAGCTGTTATAGGGACCATTAACTGTGCAATGCTCTTTTTAGTTATTGACTATTTTTTATGTCTTTGACCCCCTGTGAGAAGGATGTTAAAATCTGAATGCCTGGTGATGTTGCAAAGATCATTTATTATCCAATTACTGATACTAAATAATAGACACTGACATGACAGCAAAAATAATGAGGATGATTTAAATCAAGTCAAGGATATATTACAGGAACACTGTATAGTATCAAGAGTGCAAAAAATCCCCCTAATGATATCAGAACATAAAAAGCATACAGCTAAACCTTCACCTTGAAAGGGTCTGGTCTCATGAGGGACTTAATAATATACTGGAGTGTTTTAGATTAAATATTACAGGTATTTCTGCCCATGTTATCCTGTAATGCAGCATCCAGTACTACGAGGGTGAATAAGTGTATATTTAATGCTGAATTGGGGAGAAAGAGAAAGGCAGACAGTAAATGAGTTTATGCACACTATAATGCTGGTGGTAATTATTTTGATTTAAATGCTTTTAGGAACCAAGAAAACAATTAGAAAGGCTATTAGCTGAAAGGAAACAGGAAACAGTGCTTATACTCAGCAAACAAAAAATACTATGATATTTAGGAAAAAAAGCAATCCAGTTGCGGTGAATTGAAAAGATGGGAGAGAAATTAAACCTAACCTTGAAAGAGATTTGTCACAGTAGTAGGGCACAGACTATTATCAAAGAACTAGGCCAGTTGTTGCCATCTGGCACTACGTTATGCGCTTGTGTGAGAAGAAATAACTCTATACCAGTAGGTGGCAGAACTCTTTGTTCCTCAATCAAAAGGAGAAACCAGAAGACCAACCAGACAGATTCAAGCTGATAGTTAGCCTGTTAGCTCAACACCACACCAACACAACCACATTTTGAAAGAACTAAGGATATTTGCCGGCATTAGCAAACAATAACACAAACCATCATGAACCATTTCTGCTTAAGCGCTCAGTAGCTAAAACAAAATCTTCTCTTACCTCTTCTCTCTTACCTAATCTCTTACCTAATACAACCAGTATATTACTCCTTCTTGACTTTTGCTGTTTCTTTACTTTCCTGACTTCCATTTCTCTTCTCATGTACTCAGCTGTACTGCCAATCAGAGTGATTTCACTCATCGCCAGGCAACGCTGGCTCTGACACCTTTTTGACATGCCAAATTGGCTGAAAAACAGACAATGACCATTGACTAGGGCCAGTGGTGCAGGACACACTGCAAAAACCAGGGCAGCAGACATTAACTGACATCCCACCATTGACTGACAGCCGACCATTGGCTTGATGTGGCGGGGCAAGAATATACAATTAAATAGATAAAGATGTCGAGTCTGTAATATGATTGAAGAATAATTTCAAGATTTAAATTGTCTGAATGACAATTTACTCCCAGAACAGAACTAAAGAAGAGCACCTTGAAAGATTAAATGTGCAGTAAATAGAAAAGGCAAAAAGCCTGTGCAGTAATCAGTTCACGTATGGATGAGCTACCACCACACGTGGAATGAAAATTAAACTGTCATAGTCAGTGGAAACATATGATGATTCTCTGTAATAAACAAAGAGGTCAAAGACTGGATATTGTGCAGACCAATAACCTGATTGAATAAGGGCTACTAAGTGGCAGACTGCTTTAATATAACTCAAACTAAATAAATATCAAATAAAGAGAACTCTTAATTTGATAAACTGTACACAGAAGATAAACACTCGCACACAGATTTTTATCTGAATTGCTGAGAAAGCTTTGCTAGCTTCTATTGTGTATTTATTTGGGCAACTTTGGGGTTAAAACATTGCCTGCTTGAATTAATAAAAGGGACTTTGAAATGTATATATTGGTATACATTATAAATGTGTTTGTGTGTGTGTGTGTGTATGAGAGTATGTACCGGCTGTAGTTTGCACCACCAGTATGTACACTGTTCATTATGGAAAGCAATGCCCACATGTGACAGCATGTATCGTAGCAGTAACCCTGGATATCATGTTCACTTTGGATGATTCTGCAAGATGCAGTTTAACTCCACTGCCAGTGGTCAGTGCCTGTTCAGGAAGCAGAGTGCTCTATATGTAGAGAGGCAGAAACTAAGGATGTGGACATCAGGGTGGTGCCTTCATGCATCAAAGAATGTGCATCCCATCACATAGTTATCCTTGTAGAAACTTTCCAAAACACGTAAGCATTAAAGATACCTGAATTATGCACTATCATCCAATATCCAAAATCTGTGCAACAGTCGGGTTGCCACTTACTCAACTGCTCTTCAGCTTCTTGATACACGATAACAAGGTCGCTGCTGAAGTGAAGGTGCAGTTATTTTTTTGCAGCTTGGTTTCATCTCTCTTGCCATTTATGCGATGATGAATTATGAGGCCACGTCTGAGTGGGATGCAGCAGTATCTCACACCTGGCAGTCCAGGAGGGATCAATAATTGATCTGGACAGTGTGCCACCACCTGCCAGGATCCCTCAGGGTTCACATGTGCTCACGTGTCACTAGAAAACACAGGCGTACACATGCACGTCATTTTCTCTGATTATTGTAATGATCTATGGACAACCACCTTGGCAATAAAATTGAGATGCTACTCATGTCACAGCTGATGTCAGTTTAACCTCGATAGCACGGGTGACCTGGCAGACTACATGTCTACCTCAGAAGTCAAACTGTGCATGCTGTAAATCTTAAGTGGCTGTCTGAAACTTGCAGATCATTCTATGATTTGCAGTAACATGTTAAGAGGTGGACTCTTTACATAGATTTGAGCAGGTAAGAAAAGGATTTGCTGCAAAAGTAGAAAACATTCTCCTTTCAAAACAACCATCAACTGCTTCCCTTTCTTTTTTCGATCTCGTTCAGCCCATTCTGGTTTAATTTGCTCCTTAAATAAACTCCCACTCCCTCCATTCTCTCTTCACCCCCAATCGCTGGATGCTTAGTCGTTTATGAGAGAAGGTGGAAAACAGCAGGTGCGAGGCTCGCTCAAAACACCAGAGAAGTGATCCAATTTGGTGTGGGCAGTAAATTGTGTGGACATCTGCGCACTGCACGGCGCAGAGCTGAGCACAGGGCAGGGTGGATGCATATCTCTGCCTGGCCGTGCTGCTGACAGGGCACAGAAACAGCCGTGGAGAGGTGCCAGGCAGGCAGCAGAGAGAGAGAGTAGGATTGGGACCTGACATTCTCTTAGAGTCTCCGTCTCTCTATCTGACTCTTTAACCAACGTGGATGTTTTCTGCCACGTTGCAGAAAAAGCAAGAGGGGAGGGTTAATAGGTTGTAGGAGAACATGAAGAGGAGTGAGAGGAGGAGGAAAAAGTTTGACCCGAAATTCAACCAGTTTGTGTGAAATGTTTGAAAATGACTAAAAAAGCATTACAAATCTCACCATGACTATCATATGAACCTTTTGGTCTCTCCTTTGTGATTAATGAAAATTGTCTTCACACATTATTTTTTTGTGCCTTGCACATATAACTCTGGCAGGAACAACAGCCTCATTTACCGCAGACTGATGCAAACCACTGTTGCCCTTTTCCACTAAATCACCCCTTATTCTTGAACTGTTCTTTCTATCTGATCTACAGAAGCAGCCTGCATTTTCACCAGTTTTGACGGGAAACACTGTAATCATGGATGGGTCATTAATGAAGGGCATTACATAATGCACAGCAGAGTTAATCAGCAGTAGCGAAATGAAGGGCTGCTCTGATTACCTGCAATCTTTTGTTCCGCTATTACAAATTTTTGTTTTTATCCAAAACAACAAGAGCATGGACTATTGAACTATTAAAGGTCCCATATTATGCCCATTTTTAGGTTCATGCTTGTATATGGGGTTTCTACCAGAAGATTTTTACATGCCTTAATTTTCAAAAACCTCATTATTTTACTCATCCTGTCTGCCTGAGTGTGCCTGTTTTCACTGTATGACTGGGATCCTCCGTTTTAAGCACGTCTCTCTAAGCTTTCTTTAAGTTTGCTTTCATTGGTCTGTGTTTCCGGGTCATCCAAGTCTGTGCTCTCGGCATCTTTGCACCATAACTGCAGCCAGGAATGACTGCAACGGCACTGTAGCAGGTTTCTACCTTTATATAGTATAGTTGTGAGTCCTAACAGCTTGTTTTAAGTCACATTTTCTGAAAATGGAGTGTTCATTTTTTTGTAGGTTGAGTATTTTGATACTTTCACAGTATTTATATAATACCTATAGAGTGTTTTAGGGATGACGCTTTTGCTGTGAGTCAATGTGGAAGCTAGCATCGTTCAGGTTCCATCATCAAAAAGCCTATGGGATTTTTCCATTGGATTTAAGATTATTGCAGAAAACAAGATCTGTCGCAAACAAATATTCATGATACTTGGATGTTTGTTTCAGCAAGGTAATCTTTACATTTTATTACTGGCTTTGGAAATCATGCACACCACTGTACACTGTACGCTACTGCTAAATGACCTTCTTTGTCAATCTGCAGACTATCGCATTGGTTGGTTTTTATTTAAGAGTCTACTTGAGCTGTTTCCTTTCTTATTTGTGTAAATACGTGTGTTAAAGCAAAATCAATATGGCCTGCACTCTCACAATATTCTCTTGATGTTTGTCCCCTGTCCCTTGATGTTTGTCCCTTGCATAGAACTTGGCAAAAAAACTTTTAAATAAGCTGCCCCCCCTTTTCGGAATAACTTACAGAGGGACCTGTAACTGTCTGAGCTGATCACTGTGGGGGAATTTATGTCACCTTTAAGGGATTGAGAAGATAGTACTCTTGATCAGTGTGATTGCTACTCTAATTCTCACTCAAACCGAAAATTGCACATATTAATGTATTTGACTTTTCTGTGTTGCATTTTAACTGGAGGTTGTGCTCACTCTTTGTAATGTGTGTTAGTTGTATTTCTCTGCTTGTATTTATTATTGTAACTATGTTTTTAGCTGCCCTCTTGGCCAGGTCACTCTTGAAAAAGAGATTTTGAATCTAAATGAGTCTTTTGCGTGTTAAATAAAGGATATAGAATCTTCAAAAATGAACACCACTTTTAGGATTTTTAAAGCCTAAATGCAATCACCATAAAAGCAAACGTTGGGCTATAAACAAGGTACACCACAGTCAAATGACTCAACGTTGTCACTTCAACAAAAAAATATTTAAGATACATAAATGCTTTAAAGCTAATGAGTGTGAATAGTAATTGATGCATTCTATGCTGTAGAGCGAAAAAAGTCTTTAAGCTGTTAACCACAGGCATCTAAATCCTATTTTCCCATTGCTGGAGCACTATATACCTGTCATATAATAAAAACAGATATGGAAATTCGACTTTTACAACATGGCACCTTTAGTGAGAACAATACATGCTCTTTTTTCCCAATAATTTCTCGCTTGACTTCTCCATCCTCTCTTTTCAACCTGTTGAATATGGCACACCCACTGATGTTGCCACAGTTAGCATTTCACATCCAGGAAATCTAATTTTTTATTTTTTTAATGGTTGCAGCTAGGTAAATTTATTTTTGGTTGAAATGGTCCAAACTGTTCAGAATAAGGGGAGCAAACCATAATTGACCTGTTCTATTTTGATTGAAATGGGGTATGCAGCATCTACAGCCACTACAAGCATGGCTCATAACACAGCGAGTCCCGGGCCTGTATCTCTCCTCATCCCCACAGGACGCCTCTCCAGGCTGGGCTAATTGAACAGATTACAAACCTTCCCTTCTTTCCCTCTAATTAGCATTAGAGTGTGCATGGATGAAATGGTTCTGGACTCGGGCTCTGTCCTCCTCTCTTGCAGGCGATTAAGATCTCCTTCCACAGCAGTGACTCTGGTCATAACTTCATTAACTACTTGGCTGACTTTTTCCAACTCTGCTGGTTCCCGTTTCCCTGAGGAGGTTAGGTCTGAATTTAGCTTCCCAGCAGCGTTAAGATCTTTGATTGGATTTAACATTTTCCTGACAGATTTCTCAGCTGCTAACTGGCACAGAAAATGTGTCATTTTATTTATTCTCTCGGCTATATGTTTCCAGACCTTATTGGTTTTGATTAATCACGCTTGTCATTATGATAACTCCTAACTTGTAAATGTAAACTCAGAAACTATCATTTTCATCAGCAAAAGCATGGCCGCAATCAATCTGATTTGTGCAGTGATTGTCAACATTATCATTAGCAACAATTTCATCTTCCTCGACTTCATCAATGCAATACTCTTCCTCCTCCCCCTCAGTAAAAATGTTGCCTCCTCCTTCATCACTTTTATCGCAGTTTGTACACCACCCGCACTTTCTTTATGTTTATGGCCATATGTATGTGGTCTTTTCTGTAATTGCTAGTTTGGATTTAAGACTTCTTGATGAATCCTTGGCTTTGTGAATTGCTATTTTAACTGTCCGATCCATTTAGCCTCTATAAACCAAGCTAGATTAAGTAATTTGGTAAGTCTGTCCTCATTGGCGGACAAGCTGTACACTGCAGACACTATACCGCAGACTGGAACCTGACGTGCTTCCCATTTGAATGAATCTAATAGCTGTGAGTGCTTGTATATACATTGGACAAGATGTTGCTCTCACAATTCATTTCACACTTCGTTACCAAGTGAAATTGTTGGCTGGATATACAGTATGGAAAGGAAGATCAATATATTACAGCCAGGTATTAGTGGTATAATCCAATACAAGCACTTGGGTTTCAACACATTGTGAAAACACAATTACAAAAACACGATACAGACGTGCACAGTTATGCATCATAGAATATGAACACATATCAGAACCAAAATATACACACATGCCGGTGCTTGCATTCACATATGCATATAGCAGTTGCCCTGGAAATGAGGAGCACCTGGATATTCAGGCACACACTCATCTTTGTTCCACTCCTCTTCACTCACTCGGTGATTTGAATGGAGTAAATCATCATTGTGTTGAGGAAGGAGATTGATGGCCGCTCTCAATGGTTTGACCACCCTTTCTATTTAGAACGACAGGTCAGTCGGCCAGTTAAGTAGCCGACCTGTATTGTGACCATCTGACATCTCCATTCATCATCACACAGTGTGCATCCTGCTGCTGCAGTCTCAGGGCAAACGCTGCTTTCTGTGGCACTTTGTGTGTATGTTGAAGCAAAAGTGTGGAAAAAAACGTGTATGTCCAAGCAGAGTTTAGAGAAATGTTATAATAGAGTTAAAATGTGATTTATGTCCTTTTATTACTATATTTCTTGGTGTATTAGATCATTGTGGGAAATGTTGCAGGACTGTTTTATGTCTATATTGAATTTTTTATATGACATTTTGCATCAATGGGTTTTTTTTATTTGTTTAAAGATACTGAACCTTTTGTTCTGTTTAGGGTCCTGGAAACCTGTCCCAGCCCCTTTTAACAGCTCAAAAACACACTTAAATGGACAGGTCACCATAACATTAAAAATATATATATTTCCTCTTTCCTGTAGTGCTATTTATCAATATAGATTGTTTTGGTGTGAGTTGCCAAGTGTTGAAGATATCAGCCATAGAGATTTCTGCCTTCTCTGGATTATATTCGAACGAGATTCCTCACAAGATTCCATCTGCATGGTGAAATGGTTGGCAGGTGTAGTTCAGTTGAAACATAAGAGTTTCTAAATGAAACTGCTTAGAACAAGGTCTTTGGATTATCCAGGTCATGATTTCTGGAAAGAGACATTGCTGTTGCATTTTTCAAATTTTTCCAAAATGTTTTGGTGCTTTGAGCACCACAAGCCGAGTGCATCTAGTTCCATTATAGTCATTAGAGGGCAGAAATCTCTGGTGGTTGATATCTCCAACAGTCACACCAAAACAATCTGGATTGATAAATAGCACTGCAGGAAAGAGGAAAATATGTATTTCTGATTTGAGGCTGGATCTGTTTCATTGTTTTATAACACTGATAATTTACACATTTTTGTGAGAATTGCTGATGAAAATGATCTTAAACTGGAGACATGTTTCAAAGGTCTGAGACATTTGGAGTCTCAGCAACCCCAGTTAAAGCTTAACCTTGTTTTACACAAGGTTAAATACAATGTTGTCTTCATGCTAGTATATTTTATGCAGCAAGTCTATTTGGATTTCTGGTTATTATTTAATTAGCACAAAACAAGAGTAACTCAGTAAGATGACATGATGACATTTTACAGCAAACGAAAGGGAGAGATTTGTCTGTGTATAGCCTATATAACACACAAGACATAAAGCATTTCCATATTTGCTAAAAGTAATAATGCTTCATAGTCATTTACATATTTTTTCAACCTCATCAATCACAAGACCAGTTGGTGTCAGTTTCACCACTTATTTTCTGAAATACTTTTATGCATATTGGGCTTTAATGAGGTAAGGAAATAAGAAAAATAAGTATTTAAAGAAGAAAGAATTGTTTATTTTTCAGTTATAAGTACTAATTTACACAGACAGAGTTTTGAGGGACTTAAACAATGTGGAAGTAAAGCCAATGTCAAAACCACAGGGTTAAAGGTTAATTTGCTGGATCTGCTGAAACAGACACATTCTTGTCTTGTTAATTTGATATAGACAGTTTCTCAATTGTTTCACTGAAAACTTATTATATCATGATTTATTATGATTTTATATACCACATACTTTGTTTTATCCGTATCATCCAAATGTGTATGATTCTCAGCAAGGTTGTAAACATATTTCTCAAGGTAACTTAAATGTGCAATTCCTGGTTACAATAAGCAGCAGACAAATGCAGTAAGTTTTGTGGTAAAATATTGCCAAATGATTCCTTTAAACTGGCTTACTGAAGAGTACTATAGACTTATTCATTATAAAAAATACAACATTGTCAGGAAACTAAGCCAGGTTTTCAAATTCAGTATAAAAGTCCTCTAGACAAGATTGAACAAGAGAGACACAGAGAAATGCTCGTGTTTCTTAGACAGTAATAGGTTGGTAAATGTTAACATTTTTCCATTTACCCTTGCAGTTATGCATCACTTTCTCAGAGCCCAGAATGTAGGACTCTGCTTGGCTTTCGGTAATAAAAGAAAGGAGTATGTGTCGAAGCTATAGGGGCCATATAAGTGGTACAAGTGTTAAAGGGGATGCATTAAAAAGATATGCGGTGAGGTGTAAAGATTTCTTTCATGACAGCCAGGATTGGGTCATCTTCATCTGGAAAAGACATGACAGGGTGAGAGACCTGCGTGTTGAATCTATTGTCTGGCCTCTCTGGCCTTGTGTGTCTCATAACCAGGCAGGACATTTCCCATCTGCAGGTCTGGGCTTGTACCACAGTCATGTTTCTGACGCTTCATTTTCTGTCGTCTGGTTTGGCCTGAGTCTTATTTTAAGGTGAGCTCATTCCCTCGGTCCCTGAAAAGGGAGAGGGCAAGAGAGAGAAAGTGGGAGGGAGAATCCTCCAAGGTCACTTTCGGTGTCTCTCCGTTAGAGTTGGTGAGCTCCTGACAAGGCAGAGACAGTTTCAATTTCTCACCAACCGTCAAGAGCTCCCTGTTTTTTAAACGCGTGTGAGACAGATATAAGCAGAGGAAGATGTTCCCTGACTTTTTGGTATTATCTGAGGGGCATTCTTTTCTCCGGCCTTATCTCTGTCAGTAATGGGCCTTCAGTGATTCCTGCCAGATAGCTGCTGCAGATAGACTGTTAGGCAGGCAGATAGAGCAAAGCTTTCCCAGATACTGTAGATCTAGACCTAGCTGTTTTTCCACATGTTTCTGCCTCTTGGTGATTGGTAAATCCCATTGAATGGCAGTTTGACACTGCACCGCTGCTTCTCAGAAGATTGGAGGAGGAAAAAACAGGTGATGCTTGAAGTGTTGCACGGTGAACTTTCTTTGACCACAATCAAAAGAATAGTAAGTCATCTTCTCCTTCCAGGTTTGTTGAAGATATGTGTCAAAAAGCTTTCATGTGGCATATCCTGGACATCTTCATCTGCCGCTCTTGACTTCGAGCTTGTTCTTGCTTTTATTGTTTCATGGAACAATCCACCAAGGGGAAGGATGCCATGTCAGAATTGTTTTCAGAGGCTTTGACGATAAAGAGGAAGGCAAACTTCAAAGAAACAAAACTGTGTGCACGCTTGTGTGTGTGTGTGTGTGTGTGTGTGTGTGTGTGTGTGTGTGTGTGTGTGTGTGTGTGTGTGTGTGTGTGTGTGTGTGTGTGTGTGTGTGCAAGAGCGCCCTAAACAACATTGGCCTCCTGTTGACAAGTTAATGATAAGTTAATTGCCTGGTGAGCATAGGAACTTAAAGCGTTTGCATTCTCTCCAAGATAAAACCCCCAAAAGTATATTCTCCTCAAAGGCATTCAGTTAACTCTACAACTCTTCGCTTTGCTTCACTATGACCGATTAATGCTTGGGGAATTGGGGAGAAAAAGCGGAGGGGAGGAGTGGAAGGGCTGATAAGAGAGTTAAAAGCAGAGGCGGCGAGGAATGAGAGTAGTAGCAATAGGCTGGACTCCTGCTGTCTCCTCTTTGGGGAGATCCCCACTAGTGTTGTCCCTACTGTCGTGGAAGGACAGGCTCAGCCAGGGGTCTTTGAAGTACTACTCTGTTATTACATGGACTGGTTTGTCCTTTGTGCTGCTATTATACAATCATCGCACCATATCTGAAGACAGCTCCCATCCGTCAAACAACTACAAGGCTGTGCCCCAGCAACATCACTGCAGCACAACTCAGTGCGTTTGTATTTCCAAATGTTTGGTTTACCACTCGAGAGACGCAGATCCAGTTCCTTAATCATAACGCTTGTTACACAAACGCTTTGGAGTGCGTGTTGCTCCGGCTGTGGATGAGATTGGTTAATCACTAACATTTAACTTGATCTCCATTTTGGAATATGGAAATTACCAGCTGCTGCAAGAGGAAAGAGAATGCAACATGAAGATATCATGCCATGTTGGTGTTAACCCCTCTTCAGCTCTGATACTGCAGCTGCCATCTGTGTGTGTGTATGTTAGCTCATATGTCTACTGCAGTGTTTTCATTCAACAAGAGCAATGCAAATTACGCTAGGACAGACTATCTAAAGAAGACTGACATGTATCTACAATATATTTGCCACATGGCTGGCAATTTATCAAGATAATGTGGATATTTTGATAATTAGATTAGATATGGTTTTAGATTTTGGATATCACAGTATCATAAGTTTAGTCTTTTTCTGGTTGAGTTTGTTTTGCCAGTGTTGAGATGGGTTGAAAATTTCAATCATTTTTTGATACTGGTGGCATGGTATGGGGTTGAGTCAGAGCAGTCTGATTTTCTGCTAAACTTAATTAGAAAACTCTATTGGCTAGAGAGGCAGAATGTCAGTAGTGTTGAAAGTTAACCTTTAATGGCGTATAGATTGTTTGAGAGATTGTGAGCTCCTTGTGCACTGTTGGGGATTCCCACAGCACTGTTAATCTAATATAGAAGTCTCTGAGCAGTATGGGATATTTGATGTGTAGGTGTTTGACAATCAGCTTGCCCTTTGGGCTGATTTCATATCTGATATTTTTTTAAAAAATAAAACTTGCGATAACCATACTTTCATGAGCATTTAGACCTATGGAACCTGAGAAAATCGATTTGATAGCTTTTGGGAGACAACATGGGAGAAAGGCAATCAGCAACTTGGCAAGAAATGTGCAGAAAATTGTGAGATGTTTTCCAAAAAAAGGATAAAAAAAAAATATGTTTATAATTCTTATAATTAAATATTTAAAATTATGTTACAGATTTTATTATTTAATTTTATTTTGTGCTGTTTCTTAAGGTCATTTCTCATCTTTTTTGGTCCATTTCTTGCAAGGTTGATCATTGCCTTCTTCCCAATAAATCAAGGCAATTTGCTCAGGGTTTAAAGGGTTAAAGATGTTTAAAACCTGCTCTCAGTGGCAGTGTCGCTGCACAACTTTTAGAATGACCAACAAAATCTCAACCCAAACTGAACATTGTAAGCATCATAAAGGCTGGATTTATTGCAGGTGTGTTGCGTTAGATTGCATTAGATGGTACAGGTGTACCAGTATAAACTCAGTTTCAGATGAATATGACAGCTTTGTGTTGTTAAGCCAAATAGTCCCAGAGGTTTAAAAAAAACTGCTCCAGAAATATATTCTAAATTCAGAACACCAGAAGTATGTTTAATAATTCACCTAAATACCCCCTCCCTCTCTTCTCTCACTCCCTCTCTCTGTCATTTGCAAGGTCAGTGGGTGCAGAAGGTTGGGCTTTAGTTGTGTTCTGTCGTCGTCACTTTCTCCTCGGAGCTGCAGGCTGCGACAGAGAGCCGGCTTATATAGAGACAGAGCCTCCACAAACACTAAACCCGTGCCAGCAAGGGAGCAGCAGCATGCTTGTTTCGCGCTTACTTTTGCTGCTTGTTTCGCGGTTATAAGTGAGTGGTAGAGGCCGCCTGAAACGTGCCTATAATATAAGGAGACGCTCTTTACTCCGAGCTTATTTTCCAGCTGACGTGGGAGCGAGAGAGCGCAGGCTGTTGGACTCTTGGCTGGGCATCTTTCAGAGTGTGTGTGTGTGTGTGTGTGTGCGCGTGTGTCTGTCTGCGTGTGTGTGTGTCTGTGTGTGTGTGTAGGAAAGAAAAGGAAGGAAGCTGGGATTTTAAGACATCTACGCTGTATTTTACAATCAGGCAGGACTCCGGTTGTCTCCTGTGTGGACAGACTACACACTCAGAGCGATGACTGTACTGAATCATCCACCGGCTCTCTGTCATTTCTCCAGCGCAGCCAGCCCCACCGCCACCCGCCCTTAAAATAAAGCTGCTGTGAAACAAGTCAGCGCCGTCACCGTTGTCTTAACAGCTGGGATTTACACTTTACAATGTCTTGAGACGCGACGGGGAAGCTGCAAAGATGATGACAGTGAGTATGGGCTCGTTTAAATGGCACTGATGTTGGATCTACTTTTAGCTCGGCTCCCGGCTTGGCTTTAACTAATGCAGGCGGTGACTTTAATTTTGACCGATTATAGTGCATGGAGAAGGGGGTCACAGCTACAGTGGGGTGTCATCTTCCTCGTGATAGTGTGATATTGGGCGTTTCTGTCACCGCTGTTGCCGGGGGGATATCAGCTTCCTCCTGGGACTTTTTGGGAACATTACATCATAGGAGTAGCCTGTGAATGACAAACTGAAGAGGCGTATCATCCGAATGTTTATCACCTCACTGATGTGTCTTTTTTTTAAATCAAAAGCTCTGCTTAGAATAAAATCTACGTTGCCAGATGTAATCATGCAACTGTCATGCGTGCAGCTTTGGTGTACGCTCGACGCACGCAAAGACTGGGCGTATATGTGATGATGCCCTCCTTGCCAAGCATTTAGAGAGCGACGGGCAGAGTTGTGAGTCTTTGACATAAATTAAACGCCCCCCAGACACCCGCCCGGCTGCGGGGTGGGGATCGGTGCAGCTGTCAATTTGCATGTATTTTGTGACCAAATCCAGCCTATGGTCTGCCTGCGCTTCGGTTAATCCCACAGCGGATCAGCTTTACCGCTCCTGCCTGCCGTCTTGCAGCGCCTTTCCTCTCGCTCTCTCTCTCTCATACACACTTTAAATGATTACATTATTTTAATCGGGCTCATGTGACCATCGTGTATTGACGCGATAATATCTGGAAGTGCTTGATTTGGAGGCTGCTGCACAAATCGGGATAACTCTTCAAGGAAATAGGGATCGGTGACCGAGATTTTTGAAATCGCAGCTCGGATAGATACTCCGCTTCTATTTAGCGGTACTTTGGAGAGGAAAACCAATCCTGGGTTCCTGGATCCGGGTTTTTATAGCACTTAGAGGGTGACAAAGCCGAGATGACAGGCTGGTTCGCGCACCACGGGGACTGGTGACCGTGTGGTGATCCAGCGCGTTTGATGAGCACGTCGGTAAGGTTGATACGCTGTATGCATTCATATATTGCACCATCCGTGCTACATTACTAAGCCTCAACATTATATTTTACATATTCGCATTAATCGTGACTGGGTTGTTTTGCTGTGAAATACCAGCTCTAAGCGATTTCAAGGCATTAGGCCATAAGTAGTCTGGTAATGTTGTGTGCCCTTAAGTCCTCCCCCTGCAGTTGTAAACCTACGGGGGCGCCTGGAGTTTCTCATGTCAGGAGCCCCGCGATTATTGGAAATGATCTCTAGGAACTGAATGTGTGGTTTTATATGTTATAACTGTCTAGACTGAGGGATAAAAAAAACAAAGCAGTAGTCATACATTCTGGCACTGTTCATGAGTGAGTTAATAATACTTAAATTTGACTCTCTCTTTCCAAACACACTGGAGGTCCCAACACTCCAGTGGCAATATGCCAAGCTCTTTTAGTAACATTTTGATAATTGTCCAATGACACCTTGCCAAGGCCATTGGTCTAGATTTGGGAGTGGGTGGCTGCTGCAGACATGCCCCCCTAGGTGTATAAAACATGTGCATTTGTCCTGCAATAAAATCATGAAAGTAGTAGCACATTTTATTATGACAAGATTAAAGATATGCACACCATAAATTGGTGCAAAAAAAGGAACGAATTGGTGCATAAAAATTCACCAGACTTTCCATCAACATGGAACAGGTTCTACAGGTTGGCAAGACAGAATGAGGCCAGCAAAAGTGAAAAGTGAGAAAGAGTGAGAATTCATTGAAAACAAAGAGCTTGCCGTGGCCTCAATAATAGTTGGTGCATGCTTGTTTTTTGGGGTGAAACAAATATCTATAATAACAAAACAAAAGATTGCAGGTAATTCATGAAATTTGCCATCTTGCTTCTTCTGTTTACTTCCATTGTGCATAGCAAAAATACATCTCTTTATGACACAATCTTGATTACAATGGTTCTGATCAAAGCTAGTGGTGATACGGGCTGCTTCCCTAGTTTGCACCCAGGGTCCAAGAGTCCTGAACGGAATCGGTTCAAGAACTAGACCTAATTTGGTGAAAAAGGGGGTATAACTGTTTGATGGCCCCATTCATGTAGCCACTGCCATCTTTATCCCTGCAGCAGCTTCTTATTCTCTTTGACCCGTTAACATTTCATATAGAGAAATGGGAGCTCCTCATCATAGAGTGGCTTATGTCTCTACACCGCATCAGCAATCTGCGTGTCTTCTTTACAAGATGCTGAGTCACATTGCTTTGCCCAACATAGATATTTTCTGCATTGTGCTTTGACGTCAACAGCCAGTGTCTGCACAGGTGTGGTCTGTAGCCAAAACTCAAGAAAGCACATTAAAATTAGGATAGTGTTGTATGTGTTGCAGTTTCTCCTACTTGAGTCTTGTGTAAAACTGCTTCAAGTCCTCATGGTCTAAACCAGTAATTAGCAATCCTCATAATTAATTTCGTTTTCAGAGCAACTCATAATGTGGATCACAGAGGAATGTGTCTCTCATTTCTCTTTGCCCTGAGAGAAATTTTGCTGCTCCTTGCTTTTCATTAACTTTTAAAAGTGGTATGAGGCATTATGATAATGCACTCTTGTGGAGAAAAAGACTGATAACTCGGCAAGAGGAGGCTCAGGTCAGGTGGAGATTTGTGGAGGGTTGTAAACAACGTGGACATTTTCATTAGCTGCGAACTAAACAGTCAGGCGGCGATTGGGGCTCTGCGGGAGCAACATAGTCAGGGTTAGACAACAACTCTGTACTCATCTGTCCGCATCAAAGCTTGCTGTGTTGTGTGTTGGAATGTCAGTGTCACTCACTCTCACCCCTCACAACACCCTGTTTTGTCCCTGTGGTGCTGTACAGATGTAGCAGTGGGTGGTGGGATATTATTCTGACACATCCAGTAACACTGACTCCGCCTCCGCTGTGTGTGTCAAGTGTTGCACAAGCCCACACACATGTACACATTTGCCAGTGCAGAAGAATGTATGATCACTTAGCATAGTCTAGTATCAGAAGATGAGACAACAAGTCCAAGAGAGACACCAAAATCTGTGCGGAAAGGAAGTTCCTGCGGGACAGGAAGTTCTTTGTGGTTGCTAGTCTCAAACCACAGCACTGGTGACTAATCAAAGTCAGCACACTTCCCTAAATTCTCTTTAAATTTCCCCCCTCTCCCGCCATTTCTTTTAATTGTCTTTATTTTAAACTCTTGTTCTTTGCTTATGCATTTTCCTCAGTTTCACTCTTTTTCTCTGTTCCTTTGTCACTGCAGGATTACCGGGAGGATGGCATGGACCTGGGGAGTGATGCATCCAGTCGCTCCAGCTCAGAGTCCAACTCCAACAAGGTCACACCTTGCTCCCCTTCTCTTGACCTGGCCAATTTGGAGGACTACAAATCCTCCCCCTCTCTGGACCTGGTCACCTTAGAGGACTATGAGGAAGACGAGGACTACCAAGAGTATAAGAAGAAGGTGATGGAGGAGTGGGAGAGCGAGTACGGAGAAGACTACACTTCTTCACAGCCTCCTGGTCAGGAAGAAGGCAGGGGAAGCGTTGTGGGGGTTGACGGCCTCGGCGAAGGCTACAGGAAGTCAGTGAACAGTCGCAGCCTCGCTGAAGAATTCCAGGATGTGAAGACCGTCCCGCCCCTCCCGGCCCCCGGCGGACGCACTGCCACCTCAGTCGCAGCTGTCCCAGAGGAACTGAAACAGAACGGCAATCTGATTTTGCCCAGGAGCCACCAGCTCCACTCCCCCGGGACACCACAGGGGGGCACGGGGACTCCCAAGCCCCGCCACCGCAGCTCCAGTCAAGGCAGGGGGAGCCGCAGCTCTGGCGGGGTTGGTGGTGGTGGTGGTGGCGGTGGAGGAGGAGGAGGAGGCAGTGGAGTGACTGAGGGACAGATGGGGAGATACAAAGAGGAGGAGGGTGTAGAGGAGGAGCCTCTGCCCACTATGGACTGGGCAGCCTTGGAGAGACACCTGGCTGGGCTGCAGTGCAGAGAGCAGGAGAACCAGAACCTCAACCACAACCAGAACCACAACATGGGCAAGACCAACTACACCTCCGTAAGTGTCTTAAGGTTTCACTTGTTCCAGTATGTCACTGAGCTTTTCTGTTCATGTGTGTCAAAGGTTATCTCACACAGTTTACCCATGCTTTGGTGGGCATCTGTAATCCAGCAGTTATCTGTGTCAGCTGGACCCTGGAAACATGAGGTTAGCTTGAGTAAGGAAGATGGATTAGTCAGCTAATGTAGCGTTAAGCTATGTGGCTCAGCTTTTAACCTGACCATCATGGAAATCCCAGCTACACAAGTCCACTGATTCAAAGAATTTCCAATAGTGCAAGTAAATAATTATTATTATTTGATGACTTTTGACTGGTAATTACTACAGCAAAGATTTGGTGCTGGACTTACAGGCTTATATCTGTTTAACCCTTTGAAACCTGGCTCGACATCAGTTATTTTGTGCTGTGTTCAGATGCCTCTCACAAGCTGTTTAATCCTTTGAGCAAACCAGTTTGATTTCTTTGAAAGAACATGGGAGAAAAAGGCAATGACCAACCTGGCAAGAAATTTCCCACCAATTTCAAGAAATAAGTAAAAAACGAGACTGACCTCAAAATTAGTTGGAAAAAAAGGGATTAGAAAAATAAATATAAAAAATAAGCCAGAGAAAAATGTCCTGAAAAATATGTTCATAATACCTATAATTTTATAATTAAAATTATGTTACAGAAAAAATAATTAATATATATTTTCAACACACAATATTTTCAGCACATTTTGGGGTTATTGTCTAGTTTCTTTGGGGTTTTGGGTTTTTTTTTTTTTTTTTCTCTTTACTCTTCTTTTTCGTGTTTATGTTTAGGTAATTTTCTTGTGACTTTATTTTTTTTAATGAATTTTTTGCTATTTTTTGGGCCATGTCATGTTAAGATGCTCATTTCCTTCTCCCCATTTTGAAGGAAATCAGCTCAGTTTGCCATGTTTCAAAGGGTTAACCCATTTTAAAAATCTGGATGTCCTTTGTTTTGGCTATGTGGTGTTTCTACCAGAAGAGGTCAGTGTTGCATTAACATTCTGCGTAAAGCTGCTGCCGGCCTTTCATGCCGTACCAGCAGCTCCACCACTAAAGGCTGTTATGATTCACTTACAATCACATGACATCACTCAGTTTGAATCACAATCCCAGCCAGAGTTTTTTGGCTTATTACTGGTGTGTGGGTCCAAAAGGGTGTAGCTTTAAAAATGTTTAGGGAGGAGCAGGAGAAGACTGTTTACAGCAGTCTCCGTGCAGACACTAATGTCACAAAGTAAAAACCAAGCTGATGCAAATGCATGTTTGAGTGAAGGGGGATTGGTGTTCTCTTTTGGTATGCAAGTACCAAGACTTTTTCCTCAGTGCACACAGACAATAGCTGCAGCCAGTGCCATTGTGAGTGTGTTGTGTATGTTGTGTGTCTTTGTTTGTCTGTCCTGGAGGCCCCCTCTGTCTCCCTGAGGCATGTCAGGAATGCAGCGGGAAAAGTGGGGGGTTAGAGGAAGGAAAGAGGGCGGAAAGGACAGGAAGATGGTATCTTAAGGACCAGGCAGTTCGGGGTCACGTGGCTGGTGTGTTTGTGTCAATGTTCATTACCTGCCATCCATCTTAAATGAGAAGGTCACCTCCTGGCTAGCTTTAGTCGGGGGAGAGTCAGCTCTGTCTCCGCCTCTCTCTCTCCCTAAGCAGTGGGATGTGATATAATTGACCTGGGTGGAAGAAAATCTCTTGAAAGAGAGCCTCTGTCTCCACATGCAGCCGCTATCTTCTGCACACACACATGCATTGACTCATTCTTGGTCTCTGCTGGTGTCTCACATGTGTATACATGAAGGTACTGTAGACTTGGCCTGGTGTGGTAGATAGCGATAGCCCGGTCCTAATGCTGATAAAGTGCCACAGCTTCCAACTGTCTCTCCGATTACAGGGAAAAACCAATCCTCAGAAAAATCCTCCGATTTTGATGGCCCTGAGTAGATAAGATATTTGAATTAGCTGTGTAATACCTCCTGAGCTGGGAGCAGAAGAGATGTACCAAAGAAGATTGTGCTGGTGCTTCTATAGAGGAATGCCAAAATACTGATGTGTAATTTGACCCTTTGGTTTAGTAATCAGACATCGGAGTGTCCTTGACCCTCTGCTAAGAAGAGCACAAAAGTTGTCAAGTATCAATTTAGGAACTGAGAATGTAATTTACTGTCAGCATGCTTTTGTTTCTTAATTTTTAAATTTTTAGGACTTAGCAGGCACCCTGGAGGAAAAAGAGGGCTGGTGCTTTTAAAATGTTGTTAAATATTTAGACATCCACTCAGGCGGGACCCGCCGGCGAGATGATGCGTGCGTTCATGTATGGAGAGGGTCTGTCTGTCTGGGATGTTGCTGCGGTCCACAGGGACAGAGATTTTCATGCTTCAGTAGAGCTTCAAAAGCATCTGTGCTTTCAGGGAGATGGGACACAGTGAAGCTCAGAACTAATAATCTGTAGTTGTCGCTGCAGCGCCTGGAGACGGGTTTAGCCGGTCTGCAGTCAGATGCAGCAGTTATAATACGCACAAACATTTTCATTTATGTAAGATAAAATGTTAAAATATGGATCAGGTAAAATGAGCTGGGATACACACACACAGTCACCAGCACTGAGACCTATTCCTGCATACTGCTTGTCCTTTCTACATCTCCATGGCAACAGTCACTTTAGCACTGTCTGGTGGAAGACAGGGTTGAATCGAAGTGCAGGAGAGTCTGCAGGGCTTTCAAACTTTATTTAGCCACATTTAAAGGCACAGTTTGACATTTTGGGAAGTGCACTTATTCACTTACTTGCCAAGAGTGAGATAAAAAAGATTATCATATATAGTATTATCATCAGCCAGTTACCATTGTGTAGCATAAAGGCTGAACAGGTAGCCTGGCTCTGTACTCAACAGTAACAAAAAAATCCACCCACTATCACCTCCAAAGGTCACATAATAACACTTTCTATAATGTTTATTTAATCCACCCAAAACCCAAAGTGTATACAGGACAATTTCCGGTGTTATGGGGCCAGACTTATTCCTGACACTTTTTACTGTTAAGCCAAATGTCAAACTATGAGCTGACATGAATGCTTTGAAGCTTCATTGGTAACTGGCATTAAAACATATGAATGCCTTTTTTTAATATAAATGCACAATCCCAGAAATCCCATCAATTAAGAATTAGTTATTTAAGATTATTCACTATGCATCAAAATTAATCATTTTTTGTTATTCCCAGACAAGAACATTAAAATTTAGAAACAGTTTTGGGACACCGGCTTGCTCTTATTTTATGTCAGTCACCAGCTGCATCCCAGCACTATTAAAACTGAGACAGTCTGCCCACACATGACAATCTTACAGACATTCTTATAAGATGTCCAAAAAATAAATCATTTGAAATAGTCTCAAAATTTGCCAAGATGACCCCAAAGGTCAAGTGCCAGATACGCCTTAGAAAATTGGCAACAAGTTCAGCAAATCACATGAAATCTGTAAGTAGCCATGCTGCAAAGTATTCTTTTTTTCTTGCTATTATGGCTAATGTTCAACCTGCATGCTAACAAATTGGCTAATATTTTTTAGGTGCATTAAATGATGTCCTTGTCTCTCTTTTAGCCCAACCCCTCCACCCCATGCTGAAGCTTCAATTTTCTGCAAATATTTCTTACTAAAGCTTCAATGCCCAAAATCTGGTATTCAAGACAACCCTAAAAACCAATTCTTTAGATTTACAATTTTTAAACACCCCTAGTTTTTTAGCTTTCGTTTTTCACCATGCAGTGACTTGTTTCTTTGTGCTGTATCAGGTCTACTTGTAAATGCACACTTTGTTATTCTTGGGCACTGGTGCTAGTCTGTACCATAAGACAACCTTCACTTATCCTGCACGTTGTTTTATTTTTCATTAATGAACCGGTCATTGGTGCAAGTGTGTTTATTTAGGGTGTGGTTTCTGGCTGCTGTAATCTCAGCGTCTGTCTGCAGGCTGTGAGTGGGAGGTCAGGAGGATTCATGAGGATGACGGGGCCTGTTGACCTGTTCATGATTTGTTTCTAATGAACTCTAGAGTCGCGTGGCAGAGAGGGGCCCACAGGGACCTCGAGTACACTAGGGGTAACACTACCCCTAACCCTCTATTTAGCTCTGCATCCCTGAAAGGCAAACAATAATATTATTAGTCAGAGCTGGTCTTGAGGTGAAAAGTGCAGAGATGGGGTCAGTTTGCATGTATGGTTATCTATATTCCGAAATTTACCCTTGTGATCTATTAAATCCAGGCCTACAGGCTACCTCTTTTTCAATCTCACACCCAGAGATCTTACTCAACAAATTAAAAAGCACCCCATGGCCAAACTGTGGTTTGAAAGATAGGGCCTGTGCTGGGACCTGCAGCACCACACCTACTTTAAAAGACTCTCCTTTTCTCTTTCAAACACACACACACTCACACTGAAACACACACAAACACACACACATTGAACTTCTACTCATGCCAGACCGTTTACTGCACATGTGAGGGAATTGTTTCATATCAAGCACTGAGCAAATTTGTCAAGCAGCAGGCAGACTCAAATACAGCATGTTCACGGTACGCACACTGTTGCACTAATGCCTCATGACATTTATGAAATCCTTCATACACATATTCAGACACTACAGCATAAAGCTTACGCACATTGCTCCTAAACCCCAACAATGCTTGCATGTTCTCTTCATACATGCATGTCACTAACAAAACTGATCATAGTCTTCCCATCTTGTATTTTAGAGGTTTTAGAGGTGAACTCCACCAATTTTACACATCTAGATCAGTATACTAGACTATAATAACAATTGCATGCCTTTGGTAGCTCTGGTGGAGGTTTAAATCGATAAAGTCCTGATGATGTGAAATCTTAAATTAAAAACCTGTGTCATAAAGAAACTGTACAAGTTGCATCATAGGGAGTGTAGGATTCTTGCATTTAGAGCTATGGAAGGGAAAAAAAACAAATGTCAGCCACTCTTACTTAGAGCAGGAACAAATACACTTAAATTACTGTCAGCTAAAATGCCTTTATTTAAAAAATTGCTACTTGCATTAGAGCAACCAAAGTTGGACTAAGTTTTTTCTTTTTTTTTAAAAAGAAATCAGTTTCTTGCAAGTCTCTCTATGTTTATGTTTTAAGGATTTTACTTATGTTAATACTAATATAATGTTCATTTTATTTTTTGTGACTTAATAGTGAACAAAACAGAGATGGGTACAGATCTTCTTTTTCTTCCTCGTTGAAAAATCTGCTTACCGTAGGTTTTGCTTTTAGTTTTTTCCAGAACTGCTCGCATTAGGTTGACTGGTGAAAGAGCAGTGTGCATCAAGATGGCTAGCGTTAAAGGAAACATCAGAAAAATTCAGTCATACATGTTTGAACCTCAGTCAGACCCAGACTCAGATGAGGAGTCTGTGGTGCATCAAAATCAGTGACATGCAGACATATGACAATAGTAGGTCTTGTTAGCGTTAGCTGGCATAACTTTAGTAGTTGTGAAAGATAGAATAATACCTGCTTGGATGGGTTTTTTTGGAAGTTAGTGAAAGGAAGCTCTAGGATCTGGTTTACATCCAAAAACTGCACGCTCTGCCATGTTTGCTGTCAAAACGTTCACAATGCTAATGCCAACTCTCCTTCTCCGTTCTGCACTAGAGGTTTAGTTTTCTTTGCAGGTGTTGTCCTCTTCCTCGAAGTCTGTTCCCCTGTCATTATATGAGACATTGACTGGCTTCTGTATTAGTGACAAACGTAATCTATCTTGCCTGATACAGCTGAATCTCAGATTTTCGGGAAGTGCACAGACATCGCCCCCCTTCAGTGGAGGAATGTGAAAACATCTCTCTAGTGACAAATTTTGCACCTATATAGTCAAGATCATTTATTTAACAGGACGTAGACATTAGAAAAACTTTTTTTTAATGAAGGCAGCATTATACTTCACGCAATACAAAATTATGCATTAAATTAATATCATTAGACATGTCATATAATAAAGCCACATAACTTGTGTTACATTTGAGATTAAAGTTTGCTTGTAGTCCGTCCACCTTGTAAAAATTTTGGACAACTTCTACTTGTATAATCTCTGTGAGGGCAGATCAGAGGACACATGTCGATGAACATCTACTTAATAGGAAAGTGCTGCTCAAGCACACCATATAAACACTGAAAAAAAGACCAAGAGCCGGACAGAACTGTAAAAGTGTGGAGTGTTTTGCCCTAGAAAAGCACTCAAGGCCGTAGAAAATGAAAGGATGAGAAAGGAGCAGGAAGAGGTTAGAAAAAAGAGCAAGAATAAGAGAGGTTCCTCTGTTTCTCTCTCTCCCCTCCGTGCTTTGTGATTATGTACAAGTTCAATAGTTGAACTCTGCTCAGCGCCCTCCACTAACAACCTAACCACTACCTTCACCCAGTACTCAGACTTTGCCACGTAGAGCAGGAGAGGGCAAGAATGGGAAGAGGAAGAAATAGTAGGGTTTGAAAAGTCCTCAGTGCAGCTATAGTGGATATAAATAGGCGCCAACAATGGGTACATATGCTGGAATTATCCGGCATGAGGAAACAAAGCGGTCTGAAGTTAGGAGGGGAGCAGATAGGTGGGATCAAAACAACCTGTGGAGGAAGCAGGAGGTGAGAGGATTGTGGAGTCAGAGGTATGGTTTAAATGAAGATGGCAGTGAGCCAAAACAGGCAGAAGGTTAGAGGAATAGATAGTCAACATAGTATGTATTGGTAGGAAATGGGAGGAGGCTTCAGAGACATTGGGCAGGGCTTTAGCCAGGTGTGGAGGGCGCCGTCTGAGGCTCCAGTGTCTGGTTCAGCCCCCGAGGCTTAACCACTGCTCCTCGTGTGTGTGCCGGCACCAGCTGAAACACGCCCAGCCCTCTATACACCACAGCTCTCACACACACAACGCACGCACACACACTCCTCACACACACTGACTGCACCGCCTCTGCTTTACAGTCAGGCTGTTTTCTGTGAGTCCACACACATGCACACACTCACCTCACTGAATCAAAGGATATCTTTTTCTCCTCATGGTATCCTGACAGTCTGCCACTGTTGGTAGATGTTTTTTTCCTTTAACTTTTTTTTTTTTATCAGTGGAGTGTTTTTCATCCCAGCTTAACCTTGGATTCCTCACAGCAAGTCGGGCACTTAACTCAGGTAAAGCAGCATATGGAATTTGTAGAAGTGTGCTTTCTGTCCAGTTTTTAAGACACTTTTCAACACGTGCTGTTCATGTGAAGTGGCTGTAGTCAAATCAGGACAAAAGTTCAGACTCAAAGTTAGATTAAATGTTTGCCAAAAGCCTCCGGATATAATTATAGCCTCGGGCACCGCATTCCTCTGCTCAAACATGTCATCTTTTAACTTTGTATGTAAGAGAAAAGTTAAATATGTCGATAATGGAACTTAAAGTCAAGCCAGCTGCACATCTGTCCGCGCATCTCAGTTTCCCGCAGAACTAATGTGTGTGACCCTCTAACAAAGAGCAGGTTCATGCTGGCAAGACGCTGACCATATGTGGGTTTCTGCTTGGTAGCCCTCTGTGTTTTTTTCCCTTTCTAGCAAAGAAAGAATCTCATGAAAAATGCGGCGCACATGTATTTGAATCCTGTTTTAAATAAGCAAAGTGTTGTTCTGTTCACCTGTTTTGAATGTTCCTTTACTTTGAGGTGCATTGAAAGTTTTTGACACAGCAAGACAAGCTCAAAGAACAAGCAAAAGGCCACCTGATCGAACTCATCGTGCAGCCTCTGGATGCATCATGTCACCTCAGGTCTTCAGTTAAAAGATTGCATCTGACTGTTGACTGCATTTATATACACTCAAAATGTGCACCTGCAAAGAGGAAAGAAGGAGGCTGTTGAATCCAAAAACACTTCTGAAAGACAAACAAAACCAAGCAATACAACTTTTTAGAGGGTCCTGTTGTGTACACTTTGAAAACAGAGAGAATAAGTCAGATAAGAAGACACAGCTAATACTGTTTAGCTCTCTTTGTGTTCCCCCTGTCAGCCAGTGGTCCTTAGCAGAAGCAAAACATCAGAACAAAATACCTTAAATGGGTAAATTCAGCCAGTATTTCACCAGTGGTGATTCAGCGTGCTCAACCGGCCAAATCAGGGCTCTAGACTAACTTTTTCATTCAGGTGCACCTGCACATTATTGAGGTACACCCCAATTTATTTCTTGCACCTTTTAGCGTTGTCTTTTTTTCAGTTCCCTTACACATTTATAACTTGTTAGTAAAGTGTGTAAGGCACAGTTTGGTTCATACCACATATCAGGGCACAGTTTGGTTCATACCACATATTAGGGCTCACCGTTTGGTGTAAGTTTGGTATAGAGGCATAAAACAAGGACGTTTGTTTGCATTTATTTTAGACAGACAGTAGTGCAAGTGTCAAAGACAGACACGGTTCTCCCGCTGGGGGCAAAGGTAACATTTTGTCCCACTGCCAACTTTAATAAATTATTTTCATTATAAATATAAGGAACTCATTAAACATTCCTGTGTTATATTGTACAAATACTGAACAATTACATTTCCAAAAGGCAACTGGTCACAATAGGCTACCAAAATATGTTATTCATGATATGAAATTAAAAAAAAAAAGCTGGAATAAAAATAAATAGAATACCAAAAAATAGCACTTGTGCATTAGGGGGAATGTTTCAATTAGTTCCACCTTGGCTATATGCCAATATTAAAGCCATTTGCTTTAGTAAATCTTTTTTTTTTTTTTTAAATTTCTGCTTTCTCATCTAAAATCTGGTTGAAAGTTAAGGTTAAGGAGTTCGGCTCTGCTTTGTTTTTTCTCATCCCAATCATTAGCACATCTGAGTGATGCAGTTAAATGTGCATGTTGGACACATTTCCATGTTTCCATGGTGGAGTAACTAACATATTGTCCCGGTATCACTTTCTGTTGCTGTTGCAGCTTACTGGGAATCCGCAGGTGGGTCGTCCAGCACCAATGTTTTGTGTGCGCTCACCATAGTGTGACTGACTCACACACCAATCCGCTTGTTGCAGTAAAGGGAATTATACTCACTCTGGTTTGTTGGGCGAACCCTGCTATTTGATAGCCAGCGAAGGTCCACAACTATAAGTTTCCGGGCAGAACTCAGGCTGGTGAACTTTGGCTCCGCATTTTGTGCAACAATGTAACAAATGTCAGGCATTCTGGTGCGACCGCTGAAAATGTTTGGTGAAACTTGACAGATTTTGGAGCCCTGCAAATGGGCCCGATGACCAGCTGTGCTTGGTGTGTCAGGTAGCAAAGATAGAGAGTAGTGTTTGTTGTTAAAGAGTGTTTGTGGCTGCGGAGCCTGGCAGTGATCCCATGGCGTTCAGCTGTTGTCGAAAAGGGAAGTTAGTTCGACAAGTCAGGCGGTCTGCTATACCGTGCTTGCTTTAGATGGGGGAGCTTACATACTTGCACACGCTCACGCAGTTGACCTGTTAGCTAAGTGTTCTAATTGCAAACACTGTAAGGCCTGTCACAGTAATTACGTCATTGACTTCACCAAAAATGATTGCAATCATGTCCATATATCATGCGATTTTGCCCTTTTGTTTACAGGCGTGTTAGTTTACATAAGAATGTCACCAAAATTTTAGCCAATATAAAACCAAAAAAAACAGCAAGCTTTCCCCTACCATTGTAAGACTTACAGACATCATCTAAACCTCTTTTTTTCTTTGTTTAAGCCATAAGAAAAGAGAGAAAAATATGATTAGTTAAATCAAAAGATGATTGCTCCTTGAAAGGGTGTACTCGCATTATTATGCTACATAAAATGGTCTTAAAATGCAAATAGTATTGTCTATCATAACTATTTCTGGAACAATATATTGTCCAATAAAAATAGTAATTATGACAGGGCTTACTCTACATACAAACTGCAACAGAGGGAAACACACCCAAAAACACCACAGGTTATCAAGTTCAGGTCTCACAGACAGCCTGTACAGGAGTGTTACTGTCTAAACTGCACTTATCTGGTGTCAAAGTTCAGTTTAGTTAGCTGCCTGATAATCTCTCTGCACATATTAACAAACACAAAAACATAAAAAGCTGTTTGTATTGATGCTTGATAATGAAGCTGTAGGTGTAGATTAAATGACAAGCTTCCTATTTGGTCATTTGAGGTGGAAGGTTACTGAGGAGTGTGCTTTGTGATTCAGAATCATGTCACCGAGGCAAGCCAGCTGCATTGTGGGTAAATCAGACAGAGCTGCTGCTGTGATTGGACATGAAGTTAAATGTGTTTTGGGTGGGAAGGTGTGGCCTGCAGCTACACATTCCTCCACTGTTTGTCTGCTGGATCATCTTGATTGATACAGAACAATGTCTCACACACTCACACACACCCTCCCTCTGATTCATTCAAGAGTCAAAGAGAGTCAAACCCCTCTTCAGCATGTGTTATATCCATGGAAATCAGGTTAGGCTCAAGACGCAAACTCATTTTACATACATAAATCTGCACCTTCTTCTTTTTTCTTTTCTTCTTCTCTGTCTCTTCCAGACATCCCCTGTCCTTCACCATTCCCACTCCTGTTCCCTGCTAATTGTCCTCTTCCTCAAGCTGTCAGGAAGCATTATAGCCCAATGTTCTCACGCAGCCAAAATACAGCAGGAGACCACCACCCTCCCCTTCGCCTGGCTCCCCCTCTCCACCCTATGAAAACTATCAAAGGGACGCAGGCTGTGAGTGGCAGAGCGTGCTGTGGAGGAAATAGGGATTTATGTAGCAGCGAGGAAACGGCCTCTAATGTTATAGCTTTGTGTCAGTCCTCATACTGCACAGTTACTACAGAGCAGAGCCCAATACACACACACACACTCACACTTGTACACAGGCTGGCTTTATAAGTAAGAACAGGGTCTAAGGAGATAAAGTAACAAGGTTTATTGCAAAAAGGCAACAAAAGGAGATCGAGAGCTGGGAATTGAGAAAGAGAGAAAGAGGGTTTATGTTTTCCAAGCAGTGAAGGATTTTAAAATCCTATCAATCACCACTTCTGGCTCGTTTTTTAGAGGAACAAAGCGTTGAGTCAGACACACACACAGTGGCCTGTGTTTGTGCCGAGTGAGTGTGTGTGTGTTTGCTTGCGTGGACATGTGTGCTCATTTGGGTGGAGCTGAAACATGAAGCACTGGTCTTCTCTGCTCCTAATTATAGAGTGTGTTTTTGGTGTGTGTGAGAGAGAGAGGTAGAGAAGTGGGTTGTGAACTTGGCGTGTTTATATCGGGCTAAAAATACAGAGCATGGTTAAATCACGTCTGCACACCCACACAGGCCCCAACAAACCAGGGGTATTTCTGTCTCCCTGTTTCTCCCTGTTTCTGACTCGGTGTTGTCTAAGTGTGTTTGTGTGTGTGTGTGTGTGTTTGTGTGTGTGTGTGTGTGTGTGTGTGTGTGTTTATCGGACATACTGGGACTTTGTGCCAGGTCATGCAGAGAGCTTCATCTGTTGCTGTGGAGCACACCCCCTTTTTATCTCTTCACACTAAAACAAGAATAATGGTTTAATCGGGCTTAAGTCATTTAGAGATAATGATTATTTTGCTCGAACATTAGTAGTCTAGTCTGCAAAATAATGAGAAGTAATGAAAAATGTCTGTTCCTTAAGCCTGGATGACATCTTCTTTATAATGCTAGTTGTGTCCATCCAAGAGTCAAAAAACCCCAGTTTTTCACTTAACCTAAGACAATCAGATGCAGCATATTCTTAATTATCTGAATTATTGATAAAAATGGGAAACATATTTGAATGCAGCCTGGTGGTTGGAGCAGTCTTCACACCAACTGTAGACACACAATCCTCATTAGAACAACCTCTGGTGGCTGATCATAAGACTGAGCATGCACACACACACACACACACACACGCACACACACTCGCACTCTCTGGCCTTCCACATCAGTTCCTCCCTGTCAGAGCGAGCTCATTACCGGCAGAATCCAGCCCTCACACTGAGCCAACCTGCTTTGCTATGCAGTGTTTTTACACTGGCACAAAATGTCAGCTTGCTAAAAGCATCTGCGCTGCCCCTCTTCCTGCTGGGAAGGAGAGGAAGGCAGAAAAAAAGAGGGAAGGAGGCGGCCGACGGAGAGAAGTGGTGAAAAGAAAGCAAATGTAGCTACACCGAAAGGCCAGGGAGAAAGGAAGGAGAGGTGGACGGCAAGGAGGCAAAAAAGAGAGAGGGCAAGCTGTTTGTCAGAGAAAGGGAGGAGGCGTCACAGCATGACTGAGAAGAATCCAGGTTTTTCCTTTACAAAGTGTCACGGGGCATTATTTACCACCTACAGTATTATTTCCAATTCTTTCTGCATCCCACTATTCAAGTACAGTAAACAGGCATGTTATTCACTCGGTTATCAGTGACTTATGATTAGGTATTCATTATTTCTGTTTGCATCTATAAATATGCCCATGCAGCAGAGTTAAACACACAGAGCCCCACATGAGTGGTGTTTTGATGTGCAGGATGAGAGGAGGAAAACGAGGATGAGACGAGCTCCTCCGGTGCTCGTGTACACTACAGCACACCGTCACAGCGAGAGTGACACACATAAGGGTAATTTCTCCTGCTCTGTGCCGGAATAAATTACAGTCTGGTGTCAACGTTTGGCAGTAGAGTCAGTACACAGCTATGGTTTAGCAGAATAACACTTGTCTTTTAATTTTTAGATAACACCATCCAGCGAACATCTCATAATGTGGCCTGTGTGTGTGTGTGGGAGGCTTAACTGCAAATCTGCCCGCCTGTTTGTGTCTCCAGTTAATAATCTTTGTCCTGGTTCTTCTTTGTGCTGATCTAGGTCACGTACACAATCATAGTTGTTGGAGATTGTATGTTTTTGGAGTGGTTTTTGTGCACTTTAAAGGAACCAGGCTTGTAATGTACTACTGTGATTGGGGGTCAGCAACAAAATGTATTTTAGCTGCATTCATGGTCCCACCTAAAAAATCTAAATGAATTTACATGTACACTATATTGAGAGTATTTTCACTGCTTTACCTTTCCATCAGACAGTCCGTTCCAATGGGAAAGCTGTCATTTTAGCACTCTTTGCAAAGGAGCTGCTGGTCTACCACTGCGTTGATCAGTTAGTTTGCTTATTATTATGTGACTTTGGTGAATCTGTTCTAACCTTTTCAGTCTCACAATAATTCAAACAAAATACTTATATTATTTAAAATCAGGAGGTACACGCTATACAGTCTGGGTATTGTCAGATATGTTGTTTTCTTTTGTGGATCAAGCTGTCTCGGTCTCCACCTGTGCTGTGACTCAGACTGTAACCTTGACAACTATGTGAAGGTCAGCAGAGGGTCTCAAAAGAGTGACTGCTGCCATGGTGACGGAGGAGAGAAAGGGGGTTGCTGTGGCTTCTTGTATCAAAGCATGGCTCACAGATGTTGGACATCAAAGTTGTTTTGGGGTTTTTTTGCCCCTGTGTTTGTGTGTGTGCACGTACCTTATACCATGTGCATCATAAAGACATATCTGTACTGCGCATCTGTATTCAAAAGGGAGATATATCAGGTTTTAATGTGTCTGAAGATGTAAAGATCGAGAGGATTTTCTGTTTCAAAAAGTTGTAAGAAAACTGCAGAGGGTTCAGACACTGTTGGATCATCTGAGAAGCACTTCTTTTAAAGCTTAAAAATGCCTTAAGATATTTTCTATTTGAGTTCATACTTGCCTAATTTTAGAAACCCCTTATTAGGTTGCTGGACAGCAGCAAAACAGCATGACGTTGACCTGTGAGTCCTGAGTGGTGATAAAACGGAAGGCGATTACGAGAGAGGTTTCACATCCCATATTTAGTATATATGAGCTGTCAGGCTGACGGTGCCAGTTGGGCTTGCAGATTATTCATGCCTACCAGTTCTGAATTGTTGAGCACACTGTGAACAAAAGTAAACTTCTGTGTGTGTGGATGCTGCACCTTTTTATTATGTTGAACATTTTGATGACATGTGTCATATAGGTCTTTAATAGTGATGAGGTGCCCTGTGGAGGATATTTGTGGAGGGTTTTTTGGTGCTGCTATTGTTGTTGTCAGTGTTATTGTGTATTTATCTGAAGACTGCTATACGGTACACAATTAATTTCCCAAAGGACTGATAATCATATATCTATCTATTAGGGGTGAAAGCGTGAAAGTGAGGATTGTTCATCCTGCAGCTAAATCTGGGGGGTGCAACATCCAACAAAAGAAGACGGCTCGTTTTAAAGAATCTCAGTTGAATGAGGGGTTTCTTACTGATAATACAAATCTTTGACTTGATCTGTCTATCTGTTTGTCGAGCCATCCATCCATCCTTCATTTTCATAAACCAGTTTATCAAGTCTTAATGGCTGATTTATTAATAAACACATAATTCAACATATCTGGCCAAAACACAGAAACAAGGATACTGAATGGTAGAAAATATTTTAGATCCCATGTCTTGCTATATTTTTTAAACCAGCCACCTTTTAATCTCTTTGCCATTTCTCACTTGGCTTCACTGTTTTCCCCTCCTTACCGTGTGCCTGTAAACTCACCTTAAGCTTAAGAATGTTTTTACAAGGCTCAGTCGGTAGCTTTTACTGCGCAAAAAAACAAGTTTATCACAGGTCAATGTCATGCACAGATAATTATATCCAGGGTTAGTGTGACAGGATGGGCACAGTTCCAGTCTGCCCCAGCTGGGCACCATGCAGAAGGCCACACCAGAGCCAGTGATGTGCGGGCTTTAGCGGAGAGATCAGAGCAGGAAACTTATCGATCCACTTCCAGGTCATTAAACCCAAGAGTGGTCTTATCGGGAAAAGCAGCGTCACCCAACAGAGATCAATATCAAATAGAGAGATCTGGCCTGAGGGTAGGGTAGAGGTGTGAGGAGCTGACTACCTTGCCAAAAACAAAAGACAAAAATGAAAGCTGAAACAGTTGTATAATGTAATTGCGTCAGGATGCCACACTCCCCACATACTTGTGCAAAGCTGTTTCACCACTTTCATGGGAGTGCTGACAGTGTGTTTGTGTGTGTGTGTGTGTGTGTGTGTGTGTGTGTGTGTGTGTGTGTGTGTGTGTGTGTGTGTTTTGGGGGGGGGGGTCACATTTTTAGTCACGTGTTCAAAATTTTGCATGTAGTTTGCATTTGAAAACACTTTTTAAAACATTTTTGGGCCATTGGTAGAACAAAGCAAGGAGCTCTGGGCATTTGGTTCTTTCTATTTATACCCTGTCAATATATATATAAATATATATTGGGGATTTTTTTACGGGGGGGGGGGTACACTATTAAAACACATTTTTTAGAGGGTTGTATGCTGTACAGAGTGTAAAGCTTCCTGAGTAAAATTTGTGATTTTAAATTTTGAGCTTTACAAGTAAAACTGACTTGACTAAATGACCCATCAGGTAATTGCAAAATAATCCACATATTATGCGTTAATGCCCTGAAGCAAAAATGTCAAGAAGCAGGATACTTGTTTACCTCACAGTGAGATCAAGAAGAAAGGACAAACCAGAAAACAAAGAGAGGGATTTATGACAGTATTGCGAAGAGGTCGGGATAAAGGAATGGATGGAGAGATTGAGAAGGGAGAGATTATTTGAGTAGGTTGGCCTCGTCTGGATTATGGACCAGCCATCTGCCACTGTGGGATTATAAATCCTACAAAGAGACAGACAGAGAATGAGAGGAAGATGTATATTCCATGTAAAGCTCATGTTAACTTTTACACAGTGAGGCTAAGATGACACAAACTCACGTATCAAGAAGTGACACATCTTTGCCTAAATTTAAGTGTTAAAACTGGCAAAATACTGGTTTGAATATGGAACAAGTGGCCATAAACATCCAACCAGACTATAAATGCCAGTTTTTGACATTTTCCGATACTTTGACACTCAGCCCTGTTTTAGTTTGATTCTTAAAGTAGTGCAGCATCTTTTTTGACTGTTCATGCAGCACAGATAGGGATTAATGTAAAGGTTAAAGAAGAAAGTCACTCCTCTGCCCTCCTCTTCCTCTCTGTCTCTCTCTGTCTGGCACGACTCCATATGAAACAGCAGAATGACATTCCGACCCTGACCCATGCCAACGTCACCCTCCCTCCCTCCCTCCCTTTTCCGCCGTCCCCTCACCCCGCTGGCCGAGTCTGCATACACTCAACCCAACAGCTCCTCCCCCTTTTCAGCCCGAACCAGACAGAGAAAGGCGACCGGGAGCGTACTCTGCTTTTTCACCGCTCCCCTCCCTCTTTCTCTCTCTCTCACTGGTTCTCACACCCCTCCTCCAGTCTCTCACTCCCCTCCCTCTTTCGGCTTTGGGGAAGCAGCGATCAGACCCTGTCCCTCTCTCTTAGCAAACAGCCAGACCAGGAAACAAATACAGATAGAAAGCAGAGACTGAAAAGTGAACTGAAGGAGAGGTAGACACGAGAATTGTTAGTTTGGATCGAGGACTGGGTGGGATCCCCTCTTCTCCTCTCCTCCTCTTTGGAATACCGCTGCAGGGCTGGGAATCTGGTCCCAGTCCCGCTCCTGTTCCCCCAGCTCAGCCAGCTCCGCTCTAGGATGCTGTGAAGGATGGTCCACCAGGAAAACTGTTCATACCAGGTAGTCCTCAAAGCTATATGTCACACTGATTTCATGGAATTGCCAAAATTTTTGCCATTTTCACAGACACAAGTGTATTTTCTTGTTGTAAGCTACGCTGATTGTGTAAATGTTATGTTTTATCTCTTCAGCTCAGTTTTGTCATAAATCCTTGAATGTCACGTTGAAAACTAGGACATTGTTGCACATATGTAGGGCTTGTGTGTCGGAGGATTTCTGCCTTTTGTGGTCATTGTGTTGTGAATCTGATGGCTGGCTGGTTGCTAAGAGAGTACTTGACTCAAGGGAATAATGTCCTACCTCCCCTCCATCTCTCTCTCGTCCAGCCTCATTCAGTTCATGTCGAGGAGGCATGAGGTGTGCATGTAACTGCAAGTGTCATGACTGTTCTCTGTGTGTTCGTGTGTGTGTGTGTGTGTGTGTGTGTGTGTGTGTGTGTGTGTGCGCGCGTGCATGTGCAAATGTATCTTGTTTCATGCAGAAGATGCATGTAACTCAGTGTTTGGTGAAAACAACATCACAGAATATAAATGTAAATGGTTGCTTGGAGGGTTGTGTAGTTGTGTGCATGTTTATGTGTGACTCTGTTGGTAGGTGTGACAGCAGTGTCCCACTTTATCTAACGAGGGAGGGGGGTCGTGATTAAGGAAAGCAAGTGCACCACAGCTGTACATCTGCTTTTCTATAACCAGCTTTGCTTTGGAAGAAAGTCTGCAATGCAGTGGAGATGGAGAGTGGGAACAAGCAGCGAGGTAGATGAAAGGCAAAAGAGATGAGCTGAATATGCTGGGGGTGGCATTGAGGGGGAAAGATTCAGCTTCTTTGATGGGGAGAAGCAAGTGTAGAAGCAGAGAGAGCGAAAAGCAGAGGAAGCGATGGGAAAGAAACATGAGGGAGATGGATGGGCCTTGTGGGTGAAGTGTTTTAGCAACGTGCAACATGAAAACTTGAGAGTCCAAATCCTGTCCTTCAACATCTCCTCTGGGTTTGAATGGAAAAGCATTTTTTTGTGAATGTACTGGGAAAATGTGATTGATCTAAAAGCTGTTTTTTGTGTAGTGTTGCAGTTTCAACTTAGCTGAAGGGCTTGGAGCTGCCAACAAGTGTGACTGTTCACTTCTCTGGTAACATTTAGAAAAGCTGATCTATTGTCAACTGTGAGCACCCTCCTCATGCATGATATTACGCTTGGGAATTATTAAACTAGCCTCTGGTCTCTGTTTTTGCTGTTAGAAAACCTCAAAAAGACTCTAATCATCTGACAAAACATTTGTATCAATTTTGGTGCAAGTTCTGCATATTTGCATGTCAGGAGGGTGGATTTGTGCTTGTGTGGGTGAGGGACCAGTTGTGTAACGGGATAAGGATTTCCTGCTATGTTTCGGGGTAGATAAAAGCTAGATGGAGCTACAGAAAGATGGCAGGATTGAAGGGAAGAGCGGCAGATAACCAGAGAAAAGTGACGCCAAAGGGCTAGTGGAGACAGCAGATGAAAGGCAGAGATGAAACACTAACAGAAGAAGTATTGACAACACAGGCAGAGCAAAACGAAGGCTGCAGCCGGAGAAAGAAAGCAGTGACAACTGGGTACGGCTTTCCGAGGCGACTGAGATGATAGGGAGGATGGAGAAAATAATCAATGTCAGTTAAATGAAAATTTAGGGAGAAAAAAATGTATGGCTTTAACTGATGGGCAAGAAAAAGAGAGATGGAGCGAATAAGAGAAAGAACGAGAGTGGTAAGCAGAACAGCGGGTTCAGGCTCTGATAACAGTAACTCTCTAGAGGCCCCTCAATTAGACTGGTAACCTGGCAACCAGCAGGCAGACAGCGCCCCTCACGCACATGAATCACACACGCACACACACACACACACACACACGTACAGATGGAAAGAAGCAAAGCACGACGGGGAAAAAAGAATGGAGGAAAGGTGGAGAAGATGGAACGAGTTAGGGGTTTAATAAGGGGATAAAACGGACAAGGAGTAAACAGATTAAGTGGAAAACATGGTGGCAGGCAGGGTGTTGTCCCTGTTTTTTGCTCGTCTCCTGGGGCCGTTTACATCTTGGGGCAATGGATCATTTTCCTCTGCTTTAATTAAGATGTGGCCCCATCTTTCTGTCTTTGGCTGAAGGCAAAAAGGAGAGAGAAGACAGAAGAGAGCAAGGAAAAGCAACACTGAAAGCATCTGCCTTTCCTCATTACCCATATGTTTGAGGAGCGCTCCCACTTAATGTCAGAAATCATTAGAAGTCACAGGCTGACCCTGGGAGTACCAATAAAGCTACCATTTGACCCATAGTCAAGCAAAACATCTATTGATTTAAGCCTTGTCAATCTTGCAAGTAAACCACAAGGCCAAAAAGAGCTCAAAAAATGTGCATCATGAGATCACTGGAATAACAAATCATCTGCTGCAGCCATCCTCCATAACATAATGCCACTTTTCATTTTATTAAGCAGGCTAAAAGCACAGAGTGTGTTTACTAGAGGCTGAGGTCTCAATATGTCATCCTGTTTTCAGATTCTCATGTAAACCTATAAATCTCGCTGTGCCGTATTGCTGTCAGCAGCCGTACCAGCAGGGTGAAGGGTGATGGTGAGATTTATCCGCGTGGCCACAGTGTGTCATCCCACTCTGTAGGAATACTGTCAGCTCGCCAAGGCCTCAGGAGCTCCAATTGAATGTTGAATCCTGTCACACACACCATTTGTCTGTGTGTGTGCGTGAGGATTTATGTTTCTGCCGTGCATATGTGTCTACAAGCTCATGCAGTTTTTCATGCTCGACTGGAGATGGTTGAAGGAGAGCTCCGGTGTCGGTGAAACACTATATGAGGTGTGGCCTGATGAATTATAAATGAGTACTAGCAGTACAGTAGATACCAGTTATGGATCATGCTAGAATGACAGAGTTGATCAATAAGGCCAGATAATAAACAAAAAAGATGAAATTGCTGACATATTAAATTAGTCTAGTTGGCCAAGAAGTAGTTATAGCATGTAGCTCCGTCTAAGGGCTCATTTATTCTCCCTTTATGCACGAAAAATAGATTAATTTCAGACATTGTAACCATCGCTGCCTTCATACTTACATGCAAATTATGTTGAAATAGATACATCCAATAGATGGTACTAGAACATGATAGTCTGTGAAGCCATTTAACACATCGGGACGTGGATGGAGAATTTTTTACACTACATTACTGATTCATTCTATAACAACATTATTAAAATGACTTTGATGTCATTGGTTAGAATTTGGTGAACTTTAACTTCCAATAAAAAACGAATATGGGTTTACGGTCGAGAGCATTTATATAGCCATTGCGATATGTCTTCCTGTTGTACGTTTTCTCTCTTCGCCAGACTGTCAGATGGGCTGATTATTTTACACATCACTACAAACAATTTTGCAGGTGGCTGGTGTTAATTTCAGAATACACTACTATGTCCCCACGATTTCTGGTGGTAATGCTCCATTTCGTCCATATCTGTAAACTGTCAGAAAATGTGCACAGATTGGGACAACATTACAGCAGACAACAGACAAAAGGCCGGTCCGTGTCCATATGCGTATCTAATGTTGAGCGTTCTACATTTTTGTCTACGTACAAAGTAAACAAACAAAATGCACCATAGTGATGTCATATTTTTTCACTTAGGACAGGGCCAAGTTCGCTGTTTACTACGTTGCAAGTCATCATGCTTAGTTAAGTGAAACATTTCCAGCTCTGAAGTTAATGCACGGGACATGAGATTCCCAAAATACCGAACTCTTCTTTTAACTGGTCATATTGTAATCAATCAGGATAGACTTATTAGAACACAAGAAATAAATATAATGAAATAATTTAGGATAAGGGTCAGGGTTAGGATTTGGTTAGGCCTATTCGCTTATGTCTTCTTATGTAGACAAACTCTATATGGACCAATAAAACAAGACATAAGTTTAGTTGTTTCTGTAATTAATGAACTTTTTAGGATGCTGGAATGTTGTGTGCGTAACTTACTTTTGACTTTGTTTCACTGCTCATTTATGTATGGCTGCCCTATAAATCACCTTTTCTGTGTACTGAGGCTCTTTTATTAGTATTTCAGATAAGAGTACGATTTGTGCTATTATTATATACAATTTGCCAAAACTTCATCCCCCTCAAACACCGCCCTCTGCGTGAGTTAGCAGACTTCCCGATGGGCCGCCCCGTGCTCCTTTCGCAGCCCAATTTGTTTGGAACACAGAGCATCGCCATGGAGAAATTCTCACTACGTTGCTATGGCAGCAGCCCCCATTCTTTTTCTCCTCTTTCCAAAATAAGATCAGATCAGAGTCTGTAGCACATTCCTTGCCTAAGTTTCAGTGCATGTGGAGGAATGTTATAACATCAGTACAAGCTTAGACATTACAGGAACAGAAACATATAAACAAACAGAGAGTGATAAAAAGAACAAGAAAATCACGAGTGTAGGTGCATTGGTATCAAACAACACACACACACACACACACACACACAGAGCGCCATTGGCCTTGGATCCCAGGCTTACAGTAGGTGCCAGGAACCCTCTCTCCCACAGTCACCCTCTGTTCACTTGGAACAAAAAGCCATTCTGTGTGTGGACGTCTCTCTCTTTCTCGCTGTCTCGCTGTCTCTCTCTCTCTCTCTCTCTGCCGTTTGCTCTCTCTCTCAGCTGACCCGGCAGTCAAGCATCAGAGGAATTAACCTGTGTGTGTATGTGTGTGTTTGTCTCAAATATGCAACTGAAAGTATCTCCAGTCTTTGCCTTTGAACTGTGATTGAGTGTTTGTGTGTTTGTAGATTTCCTTTACTGCCACCCCGTGCATTGGTAGCCCAGGTAACCGTTCCCTTCTGACCTCCTATCCCATTTGAATCAGTCGACGCTGACTTCACCTTCACTATGAAGTCAGCCTTAGTAATGAGAATCAGCGGGGCAGACTCAGCCCCACCCTTCTGCTGCAAACAGGCCGCTCACAACTAACACCGGTTTTATTGGCCTCTGTGTGTGTGTGTGTGTGTGTGTGTGTGTGTGTGTGTGTGTGTGTGTGTGTGTGTGTGTGTGTGTGTGTGTGTGTGTGTTGTCCCCAGCAGCAGCAGTCCAGTGTGGGTGGATTCAGGAGACAGCCAGACAATTCGCTGAACTCTACCCGTAATCCTGAGGGATCAGTCCTGAATAAGACCCACTTCCTATTTTTTCATATAGCCTGTATGTGTGTGTGTGTGTGTGTGTGTGTGTGTGTGTGTGTGTGTGTGTGTCTGTGAGAGTGTGTGAGTGGCGTGTGTGCCTTTGTGCTTGTGTTAAAATGCACTTTGATGTTATCATGCAAATGCATTATTTCACCAACTGTCTTCTTCTGATTTTTTTCCCTCGTTATTCTCGTCTCCTCTCTCTCAGCAGAGTAACAGATGAACGTGACTCATGTTCATCAGTATCAGTTGGCATTCTCCTCGCTCTTGTCTTTCTCTTCTCATCTCTGCTGTATACCCTGTTGTCCCTGGCTGGCTATTTTATTTCCTATCTGATATCCCCATCTTCCCATTAGATCTCTGACGCTGTCGAATGATTCATTGTCTGACTCGGTCTGCGGGTGGAGGATTGATGCTTTGAAGAAAGACACATTAGAGAATTTTTAGCATTAGTGAAGGTTGGGGTTAAAGTTTTATGTACTTCTCAAAGGCTTATAAGAGTGCAATTGTTTCCATTTCCATTTGTTATTCCAGTTAATTGACATACACACAACATGTCTCATTCCAACACTGAAGCAAGTTGTATATATGTGTGTGCGTTGACTACCGGTATATGTTACTTTAAAGGTTTAGTGAGTAGAATTTAGTGCCATCTAGCAGTTAGGTTGCAGATTACACCTCGGTGAAACTTCTCCTGTGTAGTAATTTGGCAAATTTATGCAGAATTTGTTGGTAACTGGACAAGATTTTGGTATCAAGTGTTCTGGTTTCCCCTTGTAGTGCAAGTAGTATTGACGAGTCACATTTGAGCAGCAGTTAAACGGTGTGTGTGTGTGTGTGTGTGTGTGTGTGTGTGTGTGTGTGTGTGTGTGTGTGTGGAGAGCTTTATATTAGCATTTTTTCTTTTCTATATTCCTATGCAGATATCTGTTTATAGAAGTTAGCTGAAATGATTGACAAGGAGAAAGTATTGGCACAGGTATCTACTGTCTGCAATGTATCTGCCTGAAATATTGGCCCTCAGCCCCAAAGGTTTTATCATTGTCAGATGATAGCCAATAGATTTCAAGACTGAATGTGTAGGAGAACTATGATGGCCAATGCAAAAATGCAAATGACCCTTTCTAGAGCCCGTGTTTGGTTTGTCCATTTTGGGCTCCTGTAGAACAACATGGACTCTGTGGAAAAGTGCCAGCTCCATATGTAGATATAACCAGCTCATTTTAATCTAACAAACACAAAACCCAAAATCCAGGACAATTTATTGTCACGATATTGATATTTTATCAATATATTGCTCATCCCTATTATTTATCATTTCATATATCCCCCTAAATACTACACAATGGACCTTTAACTAAGTATAACTAGTGATAAATCTGCCATGCTAGTTGTTTGAAATTACTAGTACCAGTGTAATGCCTGAGTTTTAGTTCCAGCAATACTTTATGAATACCTAATCTTGAGCAATAAAAAAAATAATCTTCTGTGAAATCCTTAATTTCCATGTAGCAAAAGAAGCCAGGTCCTGAAATGCATCAATTTCTAATTTTGACTTAACACAAATTATCTAAGAGAATTGCCTAAATAAAGTAAAACTGGTTAATCACTCAAGAGAAATAATCATTGCTTGCAGTCCCACACCGTTTAATCATTACACAGTAAAATGTGATCCTCTCTGTTGTTGCACATGAATTATGAGTTCATTTCCACTTGGACATGGTAATGATTTCATAATTTTTATGTGTGTAACCAGTTGCTGGCTTGTGTGAAGTTATGCTCCCCTGCAGTGTGACGCCGCAGCCATATGTGGACATAATTTTCTGTCTGGGCGGTTCTGACAAATATATGAGTCATGGGTCGATAGCGTCTACCAAAGATGAGATCATTACACACCGTGGAGAGCTCAGATTGAAAATGTAAGTCACTGATACAAGGCACAAGCAATCTCTGTGTATCTGAGTGACTTTGTGTGTATAGTATGTGTGTTTGTGTGCCAGACTAATGGTCCATTGTGCTCTGTCAGGGTTTATTTAGCTGGCCGGGGCTCTGGGGCTGCTGGCTTTTGAGTCCAGACTGGGCACTATTTTTACCTTAGCAGGAAGGGAGCACACTGCCTCCTCTGTTACGCGTTTTGCATTTCATTTCGCCTCAAATATGTAGGTTAATCTACATTGTAAGTTAATCTCTCTCTCTCACAAACATACAAAGAATTGTAAGTCGTTCGAGATAAGAGGGTTAGGAAGCTTAAAAGAAAAAATTCAGAAAGGAGTCCTGGGAGAGTAAATATAGACAGAGAGAGATAGTGTCCAGGAGCGGCTCAAGACACAACATGAGTCATCTAAACACTCACACATGGGCATGCTTAACACAAATACATTGCCATAAACGCACTCACACACTGTGGCTCTCCCATGGCTGAGGTGTCTCTTTCTAAACTGGTTGCGAGCAGCTGCTGTCCTCACATCAGGGCGTGAAAACGGAAAAAAAACACCAGTGTGAGTTTCTCCCTCTCCCCTCTCTTTTGCACACTCTGGCTGTGAGAGGCTGCCCTGACCAGAGGGTGGAAGGTAGGGAGGGTCTAAAGGGGCCTTACCTCTGACCATTGTGCTTTCACAGTCCTGTGGGAGAGACAGTGGAGAGAGTAGTGCAGAGAACTGAAAGAGAAACAGTGTCACAACATGTAAGAGAAAGATGAGAAAAAGCCACCAGTAGAGGAGTAGATTTTTTCTGTCTGTCAGAGCATTGCAGGGGTGCGTTGGCTGGGAATATGATGCGTAGTGACTGGACTCAACCTCAGCAGCTGGCCAGGACAAACTTACTGACTGGGGAGTAGAGAGGAAAAGACAGGAAGACAAGGAGGGTAGGGAGGATGAGGGAGGCGCTGGACAATATGGATGGATGTGGTGGAGTGGATGATGTCATCAGGCAAACATCCAGCCTCTACCTCAGTGATGACTACAAAGAGGTAAAGGACCATGTCGTGTCTGATTCCATTCAGTTTATTCAAACTAATACATGCTGAGAGCTGCTGGAAAAATCAGTGTGGTCAGTGGAAGTGGAATATTTTAGGTCATATATGTGAAAATGTTGATGGTGAACACACACACAGACACAGCTACATTTGTTCCACATTTAAGGAAATACACTTAGTCCCTTTTTTGCCAGGAGATAGGCTGTTGGTGAATGTTGGGCTGTTGGTGAGTATCTGTAGCCCTAGTTTTTGCAGTGTGTCCTGCACTTATTGGCTTTTTTTTCTTTTTTTGTAGATTCAAATGTTGAATCTTGGCGGTCAGTGTCAAATAGCTAAAGTCAAGAGGGCATGAGATAGATGCAAACTTTACATTAGGTAAGATTAATTTTTTGCCATTCAGCTCTTTAGCAGAGAGGGATCGTAATCGTCTGTGTTATTGTTGGTAAAGATTCTTAGTCATCCAGTTCATGGTAATTCCAAGTTCTACATTGTAGGCAACTGGAGTTGCTTGAGTTTCTTGAAAATGTTTCACCTCTCATTTAAGAGGCTTCATCAGTTCTGAACTGAAGTAGAGCATCAGGTTGTGTTGTGAATGTGCTAACTGGCTAACTTGCGTCTTGAATCATCCAATTGGTCTTTCAGTTTCCCAATGTAAATGACAAATGTAGATTACCACTGCCCGCTGGTATGGACAGTTATTTCCTCTTACGCGAGGGCAGAACATTTTGGCTGCAGCTTTTGCTGCATGTTCAAGTGCAACTTTTAAGTCAAGATACAGGCAAGTTGGCCTTCGTCACCTCTAGTTCTTTGATGGTGGTTGAGAGTGTCTGGGCCTTTAGATGAGATGATTGATACCTCTCTCTTGTCTGTGTCTTGTGAAGCTACAGTAGGCTGCCGGTTAATGTAGCTTGGTACAAATACTCAAAGCAGTGGGGAACAGCTAGCCAGACTTTTCAGAGATCACAAAATTTGTCTACCAGCAATTCTAGAGCTCATTAGTTCATAGAGATTGTTCAGTGCATATTGAAGGCGTATTTTTCTCCTTTGGGTAGAGTCAGAGGCTTTTATGCTGTTAAGCAAAGCTAACTGACCAAAAACTGAATAGAAAGATATGAGAGTGATATCAATCTTCTCATTTACCACAAGAAATCAAATAAGCATATTTCTAAATATTTCTTTAAAAGGGTTTCAAGTGTCATGTGCAGCCGTATGTGGTACATCCCCAAGACTGAGGCTGACGTAATGCTTGAAATTTGGGTTTTAAAGCTCTTAGATATTTGGAGCAAAGCGATGACATAATGTTGTGAGTAACCAGGCTTTTATCCTTAAATCTGCAGCAGTCTTTGGGAAAAAAAAACAGATTCCTCTGCTGAATCTTATCCCACAAATCCACAGTCTGGTCTTCTTGCAAAGAGAAAGCTCAAATGTCACTTGGAGATCCATTGTGCTGTCTGAACATACTTCATGCTCCCCTTTTCTCCTCCCTCCCTTTGTCATTCCTCCTCTTTTTTTTATCCCACCATAGCCCTCCCCCACCCCTTTTACCAACACACACACACTAATGTTTAGCCCTCTACCCCTTGCTGAGTTTTTCTCCTCCGATCTGAGTGACAGGAGCAGCCTTGTACTGACCTGAGGCTGAACTGCATGAGGGGTCAGAGGTCAGGTACCTTATCTGGGATGGAATGTTGCACTGCTCAGGCAGACGGGGCTCAGATAGCATGAAAAGAGAAGACCGTCTTGCACATACATATAGATTTTAGCCTCCAAACACAGGCTTTAAATTTTAAGCGTGTGTACTTCAAGGAATAGTTGGACGTATACTTTTTTTAGTGCTAAGATAAGCTCACCTGCTCCTGTCTGTAGCTACATAAGGCAAGAAAACACATATGTTTATTCGTCCAACTGTTTAACCCTTTGAAACCTGGGCACATTGGATTGATTTTTTTCAAATACATAGAAAGTGGGCAATGAGCAATTTAAGAAGAAATTAACCAAAAATGAAAATGAGCAAAAACTACAACAAAATTATTTGAAAATCAGTTTAAAAAAAAATTATAACAATAATGAGGAAATAAAAAAAGACACAAATGAAAAAAACAAAATACAATAATGACCTGATGACTGTGCTTAAATAACATATAAAATTTAATAAAATTATTTTTAAATATAAAACTATGATAATTACAAAAATACTTTTCTGGGCATTTTACCTTAGCTTTTTTTTTTTTTAAATAAATTTCTAAATCTACTAATTTTTGGCAACATTTCTTGCCAAGGTGGTCATTGCTTTTTTTTCCCCATGTTTTCAAAAGAAACTCAAACTAATTTGCACAGAGTTCAAAGGTTTAAATACTTGTGACAGCTGTCTTTCTTGTTGTGTCAGTCCAGGTTCCAAAGGCTTAAATAAATAAACTTTAACTCCAGACTAGTAGTTTTAGTCACAATCAAAACCTGCAAGAACATCTGTGTGACCTGAGAAGCTATTCAGCACAGTCAAAACACACACACACACACACACACACACACACACACACACACACACACACACACACACACACACACGGAAGACACAGTGACCCTGTATCTGTTTGTAGAGCTGTGAGCTCAGCAGCAGCTCGCTGTCAGGCCTGGAAAATATATCAGAGTGATGCTTTCCCAAGTCTTCCCAACACACACATAGTGCTTTTAACTGCTGCTTCACTTAAAAAAGACGCATAGCCCAGACTTTAACAGTGGGCTCTTGTGTCCAACCAGGGAGTGATGTATCAGCCGGTGAAGAGCCTCCATTGTGAAGTAAAAGGGCTTACAGAGGAGTGTAGGAAAATGGAAGAAAGAAGTATTAATAAATGAAGAGGTGACATGTTTTAAAGGACCTGTTGTTTTAGTTTAGGATGAAAATCTGTAGGCCTGCAGAGACGCACACATCCACATTTTTACACATCTCAGAACTTAACCCCCTAAACAATTTCTTGCCACAGGAGCCTGCAATTCAGGGAAGGATGCTCTTTGTTAGCGCAGAAAATTAAATTCATCTCGCTCCTCCAATAAAGATTTTCAGGGAAGATTTGAGGGCACAAAACAAGCACCCTGACGTCCATTGCCAGGGCTAAATTGCCCTCTGGGTCTGTCGGATGAATGGTTGTAGTGCAGAGTGGAGGAGAAAATGTCTTTGTCAATGAGGGTTTTTCAGTAGAGGAAATTGCTTGGTGCATTTTAGGGAAAACACAAATTAGCCCAATTGTGTTTCACCAAATCTAATTTGGAAGGGGACGGCTATGAGGCTCAAGGCCAGGAAATGAGGGAGGTGGTTAGGCCTGTCACTCTCTCTCTCTCTCTCTCTCTCTCTCTCTCTCTATCTCTCCCCCACATGCACTTAAAATGTTTTTAAAATGGACCAATTTTCCATGTCATCATCATGTGGATACTTGATGTCATTTCAAGATTTGTTAAGACTATAAGAAGCTTGGCTGGTAAAATTACACAGAAAAGCACAAATGGGGTTAGAATGAAGTAGAATTCATGTTCATTTGAGTGAATGAGTCAGTTAAAGGAGCCTGAAGTTTTCGGGCCGTGACATGCAAGGTTTGCATTTCATTCACCCTAAACTGAAATTGAAAAGTCAAACCTGGAAGAGGAGCAACAGGCAAACACGGAAACTGTGAACATGTTGGGATTTGATTGCTTCTTCCGTTAAAGAGGTTCTGAGAGCTCATTTATTTACTTCCAAGGGAGGAAGTACTTTTTGAAGTTTTTATGAAATTTAAAAAGACAAGATAAGAAAGAAGATGAGCCATTGGTATGCAAGATAAAAGAAGATGTGTAGAAAGGGAAGAGGCAGCATGTATTTACCTCCACCCCTCAGTGGCATATTTAGCACCTTTGTGAATGGTTTAAGGGGCTTCCATGATGACTGCCTTACCACACACACACACACACACACACACACACACACACACATACACAAGCACACCACACACACATACTGTATGACAGATGGGCTGCTCTACAAACCACTTCATATTTCTTTTTACTTTTATCAGTTACTGCTGCTGCCCTTACAAAGTGTGTATTGTTGTGTGCAGTGTTCACAAAATCTGGACTTACTACTTAAAGTATTGCATTTCTATGTCACTGTTATTCCAGTTCTTTGTTGTTGGTAGTCTTTATGATTATTTGGTTCACCCAAACATTTCCTATATTATCACTATTCTCCTGGTCATCAGTCACTTGAATGCACTGTCATCCGTCATTGCGACTTCTGACAGCTGTCAGTGAGCTGTCATCTGTTTGCAGCTCGGTCGATGTGACCTATCCTTCATTGGGCAGAGGTTTGTGGGTCAGAATAGAAAGAAAAGCATGCTGGTTTCCTTATTGCAAAAGGACATGTAATAGGACATCCTGATATTTTTGGCATACTGCATTTGACATGTATTGGGATATACTAAAACCTTTTTTCTGGCATAGTAAATGAAAGGTATGGGTATTGGCAGAGATGGATGATGTCTATATAAAGACAGGAAGTTGTGTTTTCAGGCAAGAGTGCAATGCAGGTGCACGCTAATCCAGCTGCAGACCAGCGCTAACTTTTTCAGAATTATCAGGAAATTAATTTGCTCTTTTGAGTATAGTTTGTTATTTTTCCAGCAAAAATGCTAACATTTGCTTGTTCAGTGTAAGGATTTACTCCTTTTCTCTCTTTTTTTAAAAAAAATTAAAAACTGTAAACTGAATACTTTTGGTCTTTAGGTGTTTTTCAGACAAAACAAGACATTTAAGTATGTCACCTATGAAGATAAACTGGTTTCTGACAGTTCATAGACTAAATTATTGATCAGTTAATCATGAAAAATTTTTAAAAGTTGAATCAATAATGGAAATAAGTCAGTTACAGCCCTAGTGTGATTAACCAGTTACCAATCTTATCAATGATAGAAACAACACATTTTTCTTTCTCACATAACTTAAAGTGGTAGAACAAGCATGAATATGTTTATAATGAGCGCTGTGTTTAATCTTGCTCTTCTGAGTGCATGTTGTTAGTAGCCTTGTGTACAAGTGTGTGTTGTTTATATCATATAAATCACAAACACTATCCATAGATAGGTCTACATTAGTTTGTCCTTGTGGGCTGATGAGCCAGTGCACAGCAGTGCTGTTCACTTCACATCACTGCAGGAGCATATGCTCTGTGTCACGCCTCATATATTCAAGCAACTCTTATGTCTCATCACTGGACATAAAATTCAAAAAAGAATTGTCTTATACTGTTCATGGCCTAATTTAAACTGATTTTATTATGGTAGTTGAAAAATTGAATTTAATCTTATGTAAAAAGCCCTTTATAAGAAATAACAAATTTGCCTTAAAAGGCTTTACAACAAATGACATCCCTCTGGCCTTGAACAATCACAGCAGATAAGAAAACTTTACAGGGAAAAAAATGGTAGAAAAGCATTTTTTCAAATTTTGATTTGGTTAGTGAAGTTGTTGATTTGTTCAAGTAGTTAAGAAATAAATTAGTGTGTTCATGATACCTTGGATTTGTGAAGAAAACTGTTTCCCTCATGCCTCCAAAGAAAACAGCAAACACATTGATTTGTTGATTGATTATATTGCAGGAGCTGTGTGAGGGTTTGTTACATGATTTGATATTGTTTGCGGTTTGTTAAAACCAATCAATAAAAAAATAAATATGTTTGCCATTTTCCATGGAGACATGCAAGAAAACAAAGTTTTCTTCACGTACTGATTTACAAATGTCATTTTGTGTGTGAAGTATATTAACAAGTAATGATCAGTGGCTGGAGATGTAGCACTGAACCCTTAACCCATCTCCAAGTTTAGTTACCAGAGAGTCTTTTAAAATTAACTTTTTTATTTGGAGGGGGCTGAGTAAAATAAACAGCTGTATGTTTTCACATCAGCACCTAGCTCTCCAGCAGGAGGTGTGTGTGGTCCTGCATTCACAAACTGTTTTGAAACCGAGCTGTAAAGTTTATAGCGATGGTGTTTGATTACTCACTGTTCTGATGCAAAACATCCCCTGCACCCTTCTGCATGTGTCACACTTCTCGTTTTTTCCTCAGCCCTCACTTCTTTAGGGGGGCAAAAGGTTAACAATGCTCACTGAACCTGCTGCTGCAGGTTTTCTTTTTTCTTTTCTTTTTCTGGAGCACCTGTTCTGTGGTGTAATGTGACTGACAGCATGTCAGTTGCGTTGAATGAGTGATGTACATAAATGTGTGTCTGCCCTGCACTGTACCACATAGACGGCTGTTGCTCCGCTGAATCAATGAATTGAAATTCTCAAGTACGTTCATTTGACTCCCCAAGCTATCTTAACACGCAAACACACACACACACACACACACACGAGCAGTGCCAGGTCCAGTCCTCTAAGTGCCAGTGTGTGTGTGTGTGTGGGTGTGTGTGTGTGTGTGTGGTGTGTGTGTGTGTGTTTATGTGCTAGCATTGCCAAGTGCGTCTTGTGGGCTCTTGTGTGGAGTGGGATTATGTTAATTTGTCCTTGGTGGAGGCACTCTCACCAACGCCTGCACACAATTGTCAGGAGAGACAAACAGAGAGAGGGGAAAGGAGGGAGCAAAGGAGTTGAGAGAAAGAATGGAAGAGAGGTGAAGCCACGATAAGCAATTTGGAGAGGGAAGAAGAGAATGAAGAGCAGAGAGGTAGAGGAGAATAGGAGAGGCCTGAGGCTGATGGAAAGAAGTGGAGATGGAAGGAAATGTGTGGAATCAGGGATAATTGAGGAAGAAAGAGAGAGAGACAAACGTCTGGTGAGGCTGAATCAGGTGGGTAAAGAAAGCATGAGGAAGAGAGATAGATGAGAAAGGTGGAAGATTTGAGGGGGAGTAAGTAGAGAGAGATGATAATGAGAAACAGGTTCAAAGAGGAAGGATTGTTCACCATCTTTTCACCTTGATCCTACTCTTCTTTTTTTGTCATTTTGCCTTTATTCTGTGGTGAAAATGGAGGTGCAGACCAGAAATATGGGGCAGAGAAAGACAGAGAAGAGAGTCCGTGGCCACAGATGTGGTTACATGCTATACATCTTAACAATTTGGCCACAAGACACCCCTCATCAGATTTTTTATTATTTATCTATTTTAACCCGAAAGGGCCTTCCAAGGTATAACAAAATAATGTTTAAGATTGCAAGATGGTTAAAAAGTTAAAAGAAAGATGTAGTTTTGATCCCAATTCAACATTTATTTTGCTGTTACTGATACAGTAACTGTATGTATTGTTAAATTATATTGGTTGGGTTAGGTTTTATTATTATGTGGATGTGAACAAACTACAGTAACGTGCAAGATGTGTTACAGTTGTGGCTGCACCACAAAGCTTTCTTTATTTTTCAGTTCACTTGTAGGCCTATTTAAAGTTAAAGAACATCAAATGTTAAAAAATAAATGTCAGACTTAATGTTAATGACTGCATGATGTTCTTAAGTTACAACAAGTGTTAGGTTAATTCAGTTGCATAATGTATAATCATTTGCTCAGCCTGTATAACATGGGCATATATGCATCGCGCTGGGTTCTGCAGGTTAAACAGATACTGGATGATCACATGTAACAGCATTATCTGGTTGAAACTAACTGTTTAAAAGAGGCTGAAAGGTCAGTATATACAGAAGTGGCAGAGCAAAAGTACAGGCAGGCTATCTGTAATTTTAGAGTGAATAACACCAGAATCCCCTAAGGTCATTGGAAGGTATAAAGGAAAGAAAACAGAGGATCTGTAACCTTTGTTATGACAACTGCTTTGGAGACAAGTATCATGTTTTGTTTGAATAAAAAAATACAAGTGTAATAAACTATAGAGAAGGGTTCCTGACAAAGTATTATGTCAGCTGCCCATCTGTGTTTAAATTAATTCTGTTACTACAATCAGATAAGCCAAAAGTTATCTGTGAATAAGTTGCTTTTTTGAAGAACTTCCTGCCCGTGTTGAAGTAATATTTGTTGTATTTTGACCATGCCGTGTGCTATGGCTTTGTATCGTTTTGTTATTATTATATGTTTTATGCTCCATACCATGTCATTATGGTCATGAGCCGTATAAATAAATGAAATTAAATGAAAAAACATCAGCAATATAAAAGGCATAGTTCAAAAGTGATATCATTCAATTATCATACATTTTTCTTAAGTTGATTGATGACATGTAGGTTTTGTTTCTACATTGAGGGGTAGTACACATATAAAACAAGGGTTTTGGGCGTCCTCATCCAGAAAATCTGTCAAACACTTAATTTCCTTCATTCTGGTGAATTTTTATGCACCAATTTGTGCATCAATTAATGGTGTAAACATCTTTAAGTTTGTCAAAATAAAAGTCCTCCGCTGCTTTCATGTTTTTATTGAGGAGGTCAAATGCAAATGTTCTAAATATTGTGGGGGACCTGTCCCCTGCGTCCCCCCCTGACATCCACTCCTATGCTTTTCTATAAAGATTCACAAGCCAAAAACAGGTTGGGAACTATTGACAAGACCTCCAAACTCTCTTACAGCTCACATCATGTAAAGCATTCTTTTCTGAAACTTTCTAGTCTTCCTGTCCTTCAGGCCTCCTGATTTCTGTTTGAGAGAAGGACGGGTCTCACTGCAGTGCTTAGACTCATTGTGTGTCTTTTGCAGAAAAGTCCTTCTAAAGTCGTGACAAACTGCTTGTGTTCAGCAGTAGCGTGTGCAAAGGGTGCCGCAGAGAATATAACTCCCATTTGGTTAGAAACAGTCTGAGTTGCTCATTAGTTGTTTACACCTTGGTTGGATGTGTCTATCTGCTATCAGCACAGACGAGACATGCTACAGGGACTGGTGTGTGTGAGTGTGTGTGAAGTGCTGCCAAAAATGAAGTTTCACTGAGTTAGGAATTCAGGATTGGGAGGAGGCCAAGCGAGATTGACTCTGGACTTGTGTAATGTTGGGATTCTTGTAGGTTTAAACGTGTGTGAAATGGCTATTACTACTCTTCCTCTGGAGTTTACCATAACTTCAATCCTATGTGAATCCAGTATGAGAAGACCTGTGTGTGTGTTTGTGTGTTTGTGTGCTTGTGGGTGGGTGCTGGAGTGCTCGCTGGTTACTGGTTATTCTCTGAGACAACACCACCACCTGCTTGTGACTTTTGGTAATGTCAGCTTGTAATGATCCCAACAGATGTGTCACACATTTTTTTTCAGCTGAGTCCACACTTTGTATCAGAGCTTGTTAAAATGACACTGAGGCTTTTACTGCAAATTAAGAGGCTGCTATTATTACAATTCTGATCATGATTGGATTGGTAACTTCCATTTGTGCATACAGCAAGTCATGTTGGGGAAAGGGAGCTAGGGTGATATTGCACCTAATGCCTACCAGTCTGACCTGTGATCTCATTGTGAAACTACAACTTAAGTCATTTAAAAGATCATAAAAAAGGTAACCTTGATCATCTTCTGTTCCAGGCCCAAAAGAATGAGAGGGAGTCTATCAGGCAGAAGTTGGCCCTGGGCAGTTTCTTTGACGATGGGCCGGGTATCTACACCAGCTGCAGCAAGAGCGGCAAACCCAGCCTGTCCTCACGGTAAGACCTCTGACATATACAGTACATCCTCTCTCAAACAACAAACATGTGACTGGTGGTTTGTGAGTATTTTGTGTGGTCTTCCAATTCTCAGAAGATGTACTGAAATGGGATCCTACACAAAGATGAGGGCAGAGGTTTACTGTCAAATGTACAAAAGTTTCACAAGTATAAATCAGAAGGTCTACATTTGATTTGAATTTTATTTGAGCTTTCTTTTCATATATGTTAAAAAAAAAAAGATTGGATTAAAAATAAGGATATAATATACAGTAGTTATACACAAATATACAAACAAATCCGAAAAAGGAGTGGGAGAGGTAAAAACATGTTAAATCCCACCCCTTCTCCATCAGTTATTGAAAAATAAAATGCTTTGTTTTCATTATATACAAATTTCTATACAATATTCTATGTGCAACATATTAACATTGTTATTTAGAAGGAAAAAAAAAGTGCACCCATGACATTTGCTATCATGGGTACCAGTAAAGACGGACCAAACGTGGAAGAAGAGAATGACAGGAAGTAGACAGGACTTATGTAGCATGAATGAGCCACTCATAGTCAGCACTTGTGGCTCTCACTTCCCAAAAGACACACACACACACACACACACACACACACACACACGCGCACACACACACACACACACAGACACTACTACCACCTCCTACACTGTGCCTTACTGGAACTAAATGTTCTGTAAAGACTCAAGTGCTTTTTGTATTCTTGTGATTTGAATCACGTGGATTTCTCAGTGGTGCTGCAATGACTGATTGTGATACATGATGCCTCAAGATGACAGCAATTTATGACAATATGATTCGCTTGTCTGGGGAGCCTGACTGATACTGGATTTTTGAGCTCATAACACTATCAATATTTGAGAATTTTACAATCAGATACATCCGCCAATAGCATTTTATTTTTTATGGGTTTTTTTTATAAGGTTCCGTTAAATATGAAAAGAATTTTGGAAAAAGTAACCTCTGCACTTATGTGATATGCATGCATTACAATAATGTACACATATTGGTGTCAGTGCACATGTTAGAATGGCTCAACTTAGTCAATAAATGGTTAAATCATTCCCCTTTATTAATAAACACAGGGTAATGTAAGCTGTGTTATGTTAACAGTTATCTCTGCCAAAGTGTGTGACTCTGTCCAGGGGCAGCAGTACTGTCATGATAAACAGAGTGAGATAGCGGGGAAAGGCGGGGCTGAGCGGGTCAATATGCTGATTGCAGCTTCACTAAAAGTCGATTTTACCTTTTTCAAATTGTCAAATTGCGGTAAAGTTGCAGTGTTGGGAGAAAATTGCATGGTCGCACAGAATTCACAGGGATTAACTGAATTTGCATTAATTGTTGCAATCCCAACATTGCAAAAGCCCAGATTCTTATACTCTGTAACCCACATATATACTTAAGTGTGACAATTTTCACTGCTCTCTCATACTTCTGCATGTAATGGTGATGTTCTTTTTGAATGGCCTTAAACATATCTTTGGGATTTCTGCACCACAATGTCTTTCAATTTATCCGCTGACATATTCCCCAATTTCAATGCTAATATATATGCAAGTTCATATCGGCAGATAGGCAGACTCGAAACTGTAGAGCAGGGGTCATCAAGTACATTTGTCCAAGGGGCAGAATTTTTCTCAGCAGACACTTAGAGCCAGATGCTCTCGTAAAATAAAATAAAATTAATGTTGTATCCTAAGTAATATTTTACTATTTGATATATTAATATTCCTTCCAAATATATGTTATTTTTTAGCCTTTGTCACTGTTAACAGACTCATATTACCTGTACTGCAGCAAGCCACTAGGGAGCGATAGTGATATTTTAGGCTTCATATTTGTGAGGCTGTCAAGCTGTCACATGCAGTGTAGTTTGTGGAGAACACTGACAGGAGAAAGGCCTTCTGAATATATTTCAAGCATGAAAATGGCACTCTCGAAGAGCTTTAAGTGGAAAGTTATACAGAAAACTGCAGCTTTAATGAAGAATGAACTGATAAGTATGTATTCATAGTGCCAACTTTTAGAAATGCTGTACCTGTGTGCCTCATTTGCAACGACACTGTCGCTGTCGCTACAGAATATAATCTGAGGCATCACCACAACACAAAGCATGCAAGCTTCAAGGAGTCATATCCTCACAAGGCTATTCCTGAATTCAGTTATATTCTGGGGGCTGGATGGAAAGCTCTGGCGGGCTGGGTGTGGCCCGCGGGCCGTCAGTTGACGTTCACTGCTGTAGAGGCATCACGTTATATCAGCTGCTAGTCGTCAGACAAAAATTCAAGTTAGAGGTTTTTCAACCACTCAGGTCCTATTTTTATTGGGACTGATTGGATCTTTGCTGTTTAATCAATCAGCTCTGTTTGTAATTACTGCATTGAATAAGCAGATTATTGATCCACAGTGGACCGGATCAACACCTAGTGATATTCTGCAATTCCGTTGCACAAAAACAACCTCACCAGTTCCAGGCAGATTGACTCAGACCTACCGGAGGCTTCCTGGATCGATCCATATTGAAGACAAGAGGGGAGATGATTAAAGACACAAGCTCTCTTTAATTCTATCCTCAGCTGGCGCTTTGCTCTGGTGGTGAAGGCAGCTAGCTTCTGTTTAAATCTACTCTCCCATTTTTCTTCATTTTTGTGCACTTTTTCTCATTTTAACACATAGTGTACACAGCTTAGTGGATATCACAGCACTCCAAAGCCAAAGCACTTTGTTGAACTTATCATAGGTCATTTGTATTAGCAGCAGTGCTGTTGACATTGCTGTCTCTTTGGCCCTGGTCCGAGTCAATTACTGTAGAAAGAGCAAACATTGAACTGATGTGACTCTTATCTGCATTATGCTAATGTTAACATGTCAGCCCCTGATTGTAATCTATCTCTGTCTCTCCCCGCAGGCTGCAGAGTGGGATGAACCTACAGATCTGTTTTGTCAATGACAGTGGCAGCGACAAGGACAGCGATGCAGATGACAGCAAGACAGAGACCAGTCTGGACACACCTCTGTCCCCCATGGTATGCAGTGATGTCCACATGTGCATTTGGAAGCCCGTGCAGAGTTATTCTAAAGATTGAAAGACAAATCTTGGAATCAGTACAAAATGTGTATTATGATATACAGGGTTGATGGTGTGAAAGTGTCACATTGTAAAGACCTGATTGTGTCAAAGCGAGATTGAGGCAGAATGAAAGCAATGAAATGAGGGTGATATTCATTATGAATCAGAGAGATAGCCGGCGGTTTCGTCACTCTAGGAATGTCTTTGTTCACGTTTTCTGGCCTGTTAACCAATTCACGGGCATCAAATGAGAGGTGAATTGGAATGTGCTCGCCATGACCACGGATGGCTGGCCACATTAACCTCCCGTCAGCTTGAGAAACATTTAGCAGAAAGAGAGGGAGAAGAGAGAATTATCATCTCTTGACATGTTCATCCACACTCTCCTCACATAACATTTGATATACATTGACGCTCCTGTCAGCGTGTAAAATCTACATGCCAAAATGCCAAAATACATAAATATTAATCCTCTGACCTTTTGTCTTCTCTCCCTTCCTCATTTCCTATGCTGTTCCTACTTTTTTCCACCTTGCCGTACTTGTCCTCTCTCCCTCTTCCTTCTTGCACCACATACTCCCTGCAGTCCAAGCAGAGTTCGTCCTACTCAGACAGAGACACCACAGAGGACGACTCTGAGTCTCTGGAGGACATGGACTTTCTGAGTCGACAGAAGAAGCTGCAGGCAGAGGCGAAGTTGGCCTTGGCTATGGCCAAACCCATGGCCAAGATGCAGGTGGAGGTGGAGAAACAGAATCGCAAGAAGTCACCAGTGGCCGACCTGGTCAGTACCAGAATTTTACAGTTTTATATCAAATATGTGTCTAATATTCTGTATGAATCCTATTCTTTGACTTTACAGAATTTATGTAAATGTAATGGCCTGGGCCAAGAGTTATACTTCTGTACAGAAAAAGTATGCAGTTACAGCAGAAAATTGATACACAGGGACCAAGAGATCCACTGATTTATAGGACATATACAACAAGAAAAGAGTTACTCCAACAAAAGACAAAGGCCTAACTGTAGTTTCAAGCCTTTGGTTTTACTTAAAATTAGTATTTTAAGCTTTCAAGCTTGTTCCCCTTGACCCCAAGTGGCCAAAAAAAAAATAATGCCGGTTTAAAGCCATCATCATCTTATAGTATGTCTGCTAATGGCGAAAAGCTTTTTTACTCTGTTCAAACATTTTAATGTTTTGTATATTGACCAGATGTTATTTTCCTGTTCAAAGAGTGTAGGCCTTTGAGATCATCAGCCTAGTTGATGCAACTGAGAAATCAGCTTACTTGCATCAATTTGGTATTTAATAAGCAGATTTTGAAATGATCCTCTGAGAAATCATAAGCTCCAGTGGGCAGGATTTAGGATAATGTATCGGCAGCAATGGAATATAATAAGTATGTTTTTTTAAGTGTTTAATCACCTGAAAAAAAGAATCATCGTGTTTTTGTTACCTAGAATGAGTCATTTATATCTACATAGGGAGCGGGTACCTGTCTATGGAGTCCACCATGTTGCTCTGCCACATTTTAACAGTAGCCCAGAACATAGAAATCAAACACTGGCTTTAGATAGGGCCATTTATGTTTTTACATCTGCTACCATAGTTAGCAGCCCCTTGCGACGAGTAGCATAGGAAAGACACCAATTTTCTATGTGAAAGTGATTAATTTGTGTTTTTAGACATTTTAATCACTGGATCCATTTGTTTTGGAGATGAAGAGACCTCAGCAGATAATGCGGCTCTCTGTAAAATCCTCCTGAACATCTGGAAGAGAGAAAAGCTTAGCACACATAAACAGGTGCTAGGCAAACAGCCTGTCTGCAGGCCAAACTGTGTCAGAAAAAACTTTTCTTTTTTTTTAAACGTGAAACTGTTTTATTCAGTGTTTCCACCAGCTGTATTCACCGTATTCATTAGTTTTATAAAGGAAGAGACCTCAGCGGATGACTCTGCTCTGGGTAAAAACTTCCCAAACAATAAACGCTTAATACAGCTAAATCCTACACAATGTTCCTGTAAAGATGAGTAATAGCTGCAAAAGTGCAGCAGAGAGCCACCAGATATAATATACAACAATACATGCAGTATAACCTTTTAGAGCAAAATGTCAGACATATCATAGTTAACATGCGTCATGTGACATTCAATTATGTACATCATTTGGTCCATTAGTCAAAGTGTGTGAGGGTGGATGGGTGGGTTGTGTGTCAGTAATATGTGAGTATTAAATGAGAGCTCAATGAACAAATGTATGTTATGATGATGTCACAGGAAGCCTCCCCCAACTGTTCCTCTGCCCCCATTTAGAGGATGGAAAGTGATGACGACCCTGCTCATCATTATTTCATCCGTTTTTATCTGCCTCACTGCCTCCTCTGGAACACATACACACGTATCCACTCACACACCCTCAATGTCAGACTTATACACACTATATTTCCTCCCAGACTTGCAGGCAGAGCCACTTTACTTATTCAGAGAAGAGAGGGGCAGCTCTGCCGGGTCTATCTATAATTCATATGCCGGAAAGCATTGATTTGGATGTTTAGGGATGTAGCAGTGCTCAGCAGTCAGAAGACATCACTGTCACATCCGGACTGAACACACAGTGAATATTAAGATGTATTAAGGCTACAGCTGCCTGCCATGTCCACAACACCAGAGATCTATAAAAATGAAGATGTGATAAATGCTCACCCGAGAACAGTGGTCCCTAACATGGGGGTACTTCTGCAGGTGCTCGGGTCACATGACAGGATTCTGGAGTAACTCAACATAAACAAAACAGTAGAAATTATGAATTGATGGAGAAAAAATCTATACCTGTTCAAATAGGATTAAAAAGCGTAGCGTGATGCTGGCCTTTACTTTCCACCAACCTGTGTCAATGGTAACACATTGAAGCCATGCCACAGGAATCATGTGAAATAGTGAGCTAACAGCAGAGGATAAATGGTTATGGTTAACATTTTAAATAATTAGTCAAAGTTGATGGAAATATTAACCCAAAATTAATGAAATAGTTAACTAAAAGAAATCCGTACACGGTTGAAATCTATAGCTAGAAGTTATGGATTAAGGGTTAAAATAAATATCAAATATAAAAATTAAAGATAAAAAAAAGTTATAATAAATAATTAGCTAAAAATAACAAATTAACAATTGACATAATTTTGTAAAATGGAAAATTGGTTAAAACAGTTCCCTAAAAATAATTTATGAATGGTTAAAACAATTATCAAAAAAATATGGATAAATGTTTAAAAGTGTTAGCTAAAAATACAATATAAACAGTGAAGATAGTTAGCTAAAAAGAATATATAAATCTTTATAGCACTTGATCTAAAATAATGGATAAATAATAAAAGAGTTATCTAAAAAATTATGGATAGATGGTTAAAATAGTTTGCAAAAAATAACAGATAAAAAAAATAACAAATGGTTAAAACTGTTAGCTAAAAATTATAGATAAATGACTCAAACAATTTAATAAAAAAATTACATAAATTGTTGTAATAGTTAATAAAAAATGGAGGGTTAAAACATAGCTAAAAAATGTCTAAATTGGTAAAATAGTTAGATTAAAAAAAGGCGTAAATGACTAAAATGGCTAGCTGGAGATACCTGATAAATGTTAAAACATTTAGCTGAAAATAATAGATAAACCGTTGTATTAATTCACTAAAAGTAATAGATGAATAGTAGAAATAAAAAGATAGAAGTAAATGGTTTAGTCAGTATAATTAGTAATAAGCAATGGATAAATAGTTGAGGGATCCAGCCTCTGACCCTCATGGTAAACACTGATTTCTGAATTGTATGAAAAATAGTAACAATATCTCAACACCCACATTCAAATCAGTTAATACATTTGGAATATGATGGGTGGTGGCAATGAAGGGGCACTTCAGTAAAGAGATGATAAAGAGATGAGGCCTTACATCAGACAAAAATGGCCCTGTAGAACAGCTATGCTGCTACACTGCTGCCAATTGGTTTAATTCACTTCCAACTAAACTGGATTGTCCTAGCCACTCATCAAGGACAAACAACTATAATTTGGCTGAGCGGAAAACACTAAAGTCATTGAGAGAAAGAGGGGGAGAGGTTTAGATTCTACTGTAAAACCTCAAGCCTCTCTCTTAACTTTATTCAGAGATAAGTGTTAGTAGTTCCTCAATCTGATATTGAGTAATTACTGGAGGTTCATTTGCTGGTAGGCTATTTAACAAATTTGTAATTCAGAAGTATGATCAATTTGCCACAGAAATTTACAGAGCAGTCATCAGATGGGCACACTGAGTCAGAACTGACACTAATCTAAAACCTTTCCCACACACATCGCCTTTGACATCACAGCTCTCTCTATGTCACTCTTCAGTTGCTGCTTCGTGTGCGTGTCCACTCGCTCGAAACTGAAACTGACACATGGAAGAGCCTCAAGTACGGTTGCATCACTGCCAATGTGAAAGTGAAAGCAGGGTGAGAAACTAGCGAGGAGAGCCAGCCAGACGCCCACGCTCGCAAACACTTAGCGTGTGGCACATGCAAAGAAAGAGCGCTCACATTTTCTCACCTATGGTTTGTGAGGACTGGAGATGAAGTGGGAGGGAGAGAGAAAATGGGTGTTGGAGGGAAATCGAAAGAATGTAGACCGGTTGGATGGGAGTGTTGACAGAGGGAGAGTCTGGCAAACAAAAAAACAAATTATCTGCCCCTTTGTGCCTGAGGAAGCACATGTGATGCTTTGTGATTTTATTGCATGTTGTGGCTACGCTCTGAAGCCGACTGAGAACATTAAGCAACTGCTGGTGGCAATGGCACTCATTAACACCTACACAAAGCCAGCAAAGGGAACTATAATTTAAGGTGATACTGCAAAATAAGAGTGCCTTTTGAAGCTAATTTTGCTCAGGTAGTAGTCAGTACAATAACTAGTACAAATGCAACTCCAAAACTTCCAGGATGCTGCATTATACAGATGCCTTTCATTTTCTGTCATAGGGGAATAATGTGTGATTTCTCATCCTTCACTGTCACTCCACTTTTGACCGTGATCACACAACAGATGACTTAAGAGTTGGGAATTTTAAAAGTTCCATTGAAAAGGGAAATCATGCTCCAGTTTGTACTGTACATCATGGGGGGAAAAGCATTTAGCGGGCTCTCAGGAAGAGCAGCGTCGCTGCTGGCCTCTGCTGGAGAATGAAAACGTCACACAGTCACTGAGGTCATCTGCTGTTTGTTTGTATAAACCTGTTTTTGACCGAACAGTAGTTTCTACTTGGAATCCCCTAACTTTACAGTCTCCCCACAGAGAGTTATAAACACCTTGAAGAAAAAAAGTGATATTCCCTTTTGTTTCATCAGGCATCAAAGCAACAAATGCAAAATGGAGTCGAGGAAGCAGATTAAAGTTGCGCATACTGTCCGTCATTTATAACAGCCAACTCTTTCAGTTGCTGATTTCATTTAACTTGAATGCTCTTATTTTGAGGGCAATTCCTGCCATTGTAAGTTTTGACCAGATTTTAGCTAATTTAGGGCTACAACGAGGAATTGTACTCATAAACAAATAATCTACTGGTTAGTCTTCCTCAGTGATTTGATTAAACTATCACGCTTCATATGTATATATATATATATATATATATATATATATATATATATATATACACACATATATATACACGTGTGTGTGTGTGTGTGTATTAGACACAAGCTGATATCAGCTCGTATTGGGTCGTATATTGGTTTCTTTCTATTGTTATTTGCTCCAGATACGCTACTACAAGTGTTAACATATGTAGCATACACTGCTACATGTAGCTACATGCTACCTGCTAACATCAGGGAAACATATAATTTTGGTTGCCGTTGTTATTCATTTCTTCCCGATTTTGGATCACATTCCTGCTGGAACATGTTGTGTTTATAAGTTTTTATTAGTGAGCTCTCATGATAGAAAGTACCACTTTTTACTGCTACAGTTATTGTCCAGTTATTGTTCAGTACTTCTAAGAGAGAAAATCACACACACCTCACATTTATGAATCTGGCACTAGTGAATGTTTAGCAAATGTGCTTGATAGATAATTTAAAAGATTGATTACCAGAAGTTTTGTTTAGTTTTTTTGTCAACAGATCAACACAGCTGAGTAGTTGTTTAAGAACTCCATATTGTAGATGAAGTGAAAATTAATTCTGATGCTTTATTTAATGATATGACTTATATCTATGAATTTTAGATTACTGTAGGTCCTTGAGTTTGATTTAATATGCATTGTCTTTTTGTGTCAGGAATTAAATTATTTGAAACGAATATCTTCAGAGGAAATTGCATAAATATTTGAAAAACTACAACAGGAACATTTTTTGTGGCTTGTCTCTGAGAAAGCACAATGTCTAAAATGTATTTTTTGCATGTGCCTGCCTTTTTGTGTGTTTTTTCGACAGCTTCCACACATGCCTCACATCAGTGAGTGTCTAATGAAAAGAAGTCTAAAGCCCACCGACTTGAGAGATATGACACTGGGACAGCTCCAGGTTATAGTCAATGACCTGCACTCCCAGATCGAGAGTGAGTTGACCACAAATATGCAGACAGTACAGTACATACACACGTACACAGAGTCACTGGCCTCTACTTTCATTTGCAGAAATGAGCAAGAAAACAAATGGGGAAAAACATGCACATGCATACTGACCCCTACCCTTTCCAGTGGATGTGAAAGTACATGTATATATGTTAGTCAGTTCAAAGAACTGTACCAGTCAACAGTTTCCCCTGAGCATTTACTGTCACAGCACCATACAGATCATTGATCCTGCTACTCGGGAATGAATAATCTCTCATCTAACATTAAACAGCTCCAGAAATCCCCAATGAGTCCAAAATCATGAGCTACTTTTAACTTACAAAGCAGACTTTCCCCACAAAATCTCTTTTGTGAGTGCTTCATATTTTTGCCAAAGCTGAAAGAACAATAGCTGAAACATGTGATATGAGAACAACCACTGATTTGTGGTCTGATGGTCAGTGCTCATTATGTTTTTGTTTGCTTTGTAGGGTCATTTTATGAACCCGTAACGGGGAGATTTTAGGCAGACACATACTTTACAGTATATCATGTAGATTTATGAATATGTGTTATCATCAGCTGTGGTTACGCAGTATCAAAAGTACTAAATATGATGTGGACAAATTCCTGTTTTGTCATAGTGATACTGATACATCTGTAGCCTGGCATGATTTTTTATAATATTCCTCATATTATCTCTAGGTCTGAATGAGGAGCTTGTACAGTTGCTGCTGATTCGGGATGAACTACACATGGAGCAAGATGCCATGCTGGTTGACATAGAGGACCTCACCAGGTGATGAGACACTTATAGACACTAGTCTATATTTTACTTATTGCAAAGAAGTCTTGTAACAAAGACCAAAACCAACCTATATAAACCGAATCACTGTGACGTCACGCCATCAGCAATACTCACATCTGGATAGACAACCAGCAATTGCTTATAGGTGAAAATATGATAAATCGTCAAAGTTGTTTATTTCTGTCAACATTTTCAGTCATAACTTTAATGTTAAACATACCTCGTTAAACACGATGGCCCAACCTGTCTGTCATTAATGCTGTGCTTGTTTCATGTACTGTGTTGCTTTGCTTGCGTCTTTAATAAACCAAATCTACCTGGAAGTTAAGCAATCTACTGCTTTGGACAGAGGCTGCAGCAAAGCATATTTTAGCCACCTTAAAAAGACGCTCCTAAAAAGAAAGTAATGCTTTCTCCATTTTACATTACACACATACCAATTCAGGCATTGGATAACCAGCAATTCCTGTTTTCTAAGTGAACTGAATGTCTGGTGGCTTTGAGATAACAACCCTATTGGAAATCTTTTTTAGGTAGGTCTTTTTTAGGAGGCCAGAAACTGATAAACTGAAGCGCCATTTGCTTCATTATATGTACATGACACAGGGGTATTCTACCTGGTATTTAAACAAGCATTGTTATTTGGTCTATACTTTCTAATATTCCTAACCCGTATGTGGCTTACAGAACCAAGCCCATTAGTTCTTATTCAAGATGTGAATATTTAAAAATAAGTACCAAATGTATAGCCTAGTTACACTTTTTCCCAAGGAGGTTGTCGTTGGACAATGTAGTTTTTCCAGGAGTAATCCACCAACTCATGAAGTTACTAAAAGTTACTAAAATAAAAAACTAGGAATAATTCATATAGCAGACACAGAGCTATATTTTTCATTTGTTTTTTTTATTCCACACATTTCACTTCCACGTCGAAACCTTATGCCTACAATACCCATAATGCAACTCAGAGATTAGGGTGCATTATGCTACCAGCAGCTGATGTAGCTTTGATTTGCTGAAGACATCTGGTAATTGCAACTCCACATCCTCATATTTATTTAAGTCAAAATTCATGGTCTTTAGACCCAAGTGACATCACTTGAGGCAGCTGAGCTCACTCGGGAATCACAAAAAACCTCATAGTAATAGTACTAAAACCCAAGCAGACATTTATATGTGAGTTCCCTTGACCAAATATTACTCAAAAAGGAGTAAATAGTGCATTTGTTAGTGCCAGCTTTTAGATTTATTTTGTGAGTGGGCAGTTAGAGCAGCAGGACAGTGCATTTGTGTCTTTTCGAGGGATTTGTTCACAATAACAAAAATACAGCATATGACCAGACTTTTCCTTGAAGTGAGTGCATGTTCCTTTTCTCTTTGCAGGCATGCTGAGAGCCAGCAGAAACATTTGGCTGAGAGGACCCTATCCAAATAAGATGCCCGTCCTTGCTCCTTCCTGCTCCCCTCTGCCAAGCTAAGCTCCTGCTCCAAACCAGACTTTTCCCTTTTGGCCATTCCACCTCTCCCCTTGTCAATCCGAATCCTGCCCGCTTGTCCCACGTATTTTGCTCCTCGCTACTTCCCCTTTTCCCCATGTCTACCTTCCTGTCCAACCCACTGACTCCAGTGGTAGCAGGAGCACAGAAGAAGGCCACCCTCTTTCATTTGCTTCTGTGGTTTTCTCCCAGCGTTACGGATGAAGGAGCTATTCCTGCTTCCTGGGAGAAGAGGAAACTGATTGTGTGTTGTCATGGATTCTGTCCCCAGCTTCCTGTGCAGTGATCGGCCTTGCTTTGCTATTGTTTCTTTTGAACTTTCTACATTCGCCACTAAATTATAACTGTCAAATGCAAAAATTGTGGGAAAAAATAAAATAATAGTAAAAAATTTAGTAGAAAGTCAGTCATGAGAAAAAAGAAACAGCATTGTATAAAAAACAGATGGAAACTAACTTCTTCAGACCATTTTAAGTTGGACAGTAATTTTAAAGTATTCAAAGTCAACCTGTTTTTATTCTGCACAAATGGTAGTTTTCAACTGAGAAATGTTTATTTGAAGGTGCTAAAAGAGTGTAAAGGAAACATGCCTGCCTTGTAGTGGAGTCGTAGCTTTGGTAATACGTTCACTCTAATTGCTCTTCAACATTTTGTGAATGTTGATTTTCTGACACGAGTCATTTTAAATGAATAAGTGTGTTAATATCGTTTTCATCCTACTGTAATCAGAAACTTTATTTGAGGGAAGAAATGTTTATGTACAGATATGTAAAATAAAGAATAAACTTTGTTTCATATATGTTGGTTTGTTGTGCAATATGTTGAATTGTGTGGCTGCATGTTGCTGCGAGTCACTTGAATTAATTTGCTCTTTGAAATGAGCTTCCTCTTTCTAATGAGCATAGGAAGTGTAATCAGTGGTCGCAACTGCAACAACAATATAAAGCATCACCACATTACACATAGCATGACTCAGTTCCCTCTGTTTCGTTCTGGCCTTATCATGAGAGTTTGTCTCTCACTCTTTCATCTGGGTTGGTATAAGTGCTCTTAAAGGGATTCCATTTAGTTTTGGATAGCCCCTTCAAAGTCATAATTGGGAATTTTTCTTTCACACTGAAAATGACAGTTTGTGGACTTAATATATGATTAATGGTCAGTTGTGGTTCAAGGTATACATGCACAGAAACGAGCAGTTAAGTTTAGTAATGAATGTTATCATGTAAAATATGATTACTATATCCCCTCCACCCCAGTTTCTCTATTTGAAGTTTTGAAAATTAAGCAAGACATAGGCCAGGAAACTCTTGTCAACCCCTCAGAAACCACTGCAGTTTCAGAAAGTGCACTTCCTTTAGTATGTCAAACTCAACAAGTAGATGAAAGGTGTTGTACTGGAGGAAGTAAAGAGAGCATGAAGCCATGTTTAATGTGTTAAAGAGAATTTCTCTTGCGCATTTTAAGCTTAATGCAATTCCCAAGACAGGGCCAATTTTTGAGAAATGCAGTATGATGTTACTGGCCTTTTTTTTGACATGCTACACTATGATGTGTCTCTACCATCTATCATATGCGATTTTCAGATGTTTCTTTGACATGTAAGAATTTTAGAATTTTCGACATGCTATATTATGACTTTTTTTTGCCTATTTTTTGACATTCTATACTATGAAGTTTCTCTACAAGCTATGATATGCAGTTTTCAACCATTTTTAAAATAAATGATAAACAAAATATGACATAGTCCAAAACAAGGCTGAAATCCAGATATTATAACATATTGAGAAACTTCATAATAGTTGAAAAGTATTGCAGTATGGCAAAAAATGTCTCAAAAATGTTCCAAAAACAGCTGAAACTGTTGAAATTACCATAAAATAGTGTGCCGAGAAACACCATAGCATAAAATGTTGCAAAGATGGCCAAAAACACAATAATATGGCATGTCGAAAAATGACTCAAAAAGCAATACTATAGTGTAGCAAAAAATGGCAAAAAAAGACATTTCCCAAAAACCTGAAAAGACTTCAAACGGCATAGAAAAGCATGCCAAGACACGCCATAGCATAGAATGTTGCAAAAAAAACAACAACACCATAATAATGCATGTCAAAAAGATGGCAGAAAAGGCAAGGCGATAGTGTGGCTATAAATGTCAAAATATGACGTCCCAAAAACAGCTGAAAAATGGCAAAAGACACGCCTACCATAGAATGTTAAAAAGAAGGCCAAATTCAAAAAACCTGACAAAAAGGCAAGACTATAGCAGGGCTAACCAGTAATGACACAACCATGAAAAAACTTGGTAATTGCCAAGACACTTGGCACGATATTCCAAGCTTTTTCCAGCAGCAATTTTGGGACATGTTGCAAAACATTTTCACTTATAGTCTTGCATTTTTGGTCATTTTTTTCGACATGCTAGATTATGGTGTTTTTGGCTATTTTTTGCAACTTTCTATGCTATTCTATGTCTTGCATTTTTGGTCATTTTTTTGACATGCCAAAACATGGTGTTCTTGGCTCTTTGTGCAACTTTCATCGCTATGGCGTGTCTTGGTAGGTTATTCTAAGCTGTTTCCAGCTGTTTTCAACAGTTTTTGGGACGTCTCAAATTTTGACATTTTTGCCTTACTATAGTCTTGCATTTTTGGTCATTTTTTCGACTTGCCAAATAATGGTGTTTTTGGCTCTTTTGGTAACTTTCTATGCTAATGCTGTTTTTGCAGGTATTCTAAGCGGTTTCAGCAGTTTTCATTAGTTTTGGGGATCTATCAATTTTGACACTGATTATAGTCTTGCATTTTGGTCATTTTTTCACCTGCCAAATAATGCTTTTGGCCTTTTGGCCAACCTCTATACATGGAGTGTTTTATATCGCATGTCAAGCTTCAACAGTTTGGCTAGTTTTTGGGATCGTCAAATTTTGACTATAGTAGCTAAAATGTCTTGCATTTTGTCATTTTTTCTCGACTCTGCTAAATAACTGGTGTTCTTGGCTCTTTTGCAACTTTCTATGCTAGGAGGTCTTGGCAGGCTATTCCAAGCTTTTTCCAGCAGTTTTTTTAAACAATAGTTTTGGGATTTGTCAAATTTTGCTTTTTGACTTTACTATAGTCTTCTTGCATTTTTGGTCATTTTTTCTCGACTACAAGATAATGGTGTTTTTGGCTATTTTTGCAACTTTCTATGCTAAGTGGAGGTTTTGCGTGTATTCCTGTCTTGTCGCAGTTTTCAATAGTTTTTTGGGAGACGTGAAATTTTGACATTTTGTTTTATTATAACTTGCATGTTCTTATCATCTTTTCGACTTGCCAACTTTCATTCTTTTTAAACTTCGTTATGGAGTGTTTCATATAGGTTATTCTAAGCTTGTTTCCAGTAGTTTTCAATAGTTTTTGGATCGTGTCCCAAATTTTGACATTTTGCCTTTATTTACTAGGTCTTGCATTTTTGGTCATTTTTCACTCGACTACAACAATGGTGTTTTTGGCTCTTTTTGCAACTTTCTATGCTATGGCATGTCTGACAGGCTATTCTTAAGGTGCTTTCAGCAGCTACTTTCATTACGGGTTTTAGGACGTGTCCACAATTTTGACATTTTGCCTTTACTATAGTCTTGCATTTTCGTAATCATTTTCGACTCTGCCAAATAATGGTGTTTTTGGTTTCTTTTTAACTTTCTATGCTATGGAGCAGCTTCTTGGCAGGCTATTCTAATGTTTCCAACAGTTTTCAATAGTCTGGGATCGGGTCAAATTTTTGATGATTTTTGTCTTTACTATAGTCTTGCATTTTTGGTCATTTCTTCGACTTGCCAAATAATGGTGTTTCTTTTGGTTCTTCTTTTGCAATCCTCTATGCTATGGAGTGTTTTGGTAGGCTATTCAAGCGTTACCAGCAGTAGTTTTCAATAGTTTTTGGGATCGGTCAAATTTTGACATTTTGTTTTACCTACTATAGTCTTGCATTTTTGGTCATTTTTTCTCGACTTCACAATAATGGTGTTTTTGGTAATCTTTTGCAACTTTCATGCTACATGGAGTGGTCTTGACAGGGTTATTCTATGCTTTCTCAGCTATCAACGGTTTTAGAAATTGTCAAATTTTGACATTTTTGCCTGCTACGTAGTCTTGGCATTTTCGGTAATTTTTTCTCGACCTGCCAAATTAATGGTGCTCGGCCCTTTGCAACTCTTTCTATGCTAAGGGATAAGCGGCAGGTTATTCTAAGCTGTTTCCAGCAGCTCTCTCAATAGTTTCCTTTTGGGATCTGTCCAACAACTTTTGACATTTCTTTGGGCCTTTACTATAGGTCCTTGGCATTTTTGGTCATCTTTTCCTCGAATTTGCCCACAAACAATGGTGTTTTTGGCTCTTTCGCAACTTTCTATGCTATGGTACAGTGTATTATTCTAGTTTTAAGCTTCCAATAGTTACTTCAATAGGTTTTTAGGACGGTCAAATTCTTACATTTTTGCCTTTACTATAGTCTTGCATTTTTCGGTCATTTTTTCTCGACTTGCACAACAATGGCCTTTTGGTTCTTTTTAAACTTTCAGTTATGGAGTGTTTGTTAGGTATATTCTAATACTTCAGCTACTTCTCACGGGTTTAGGGATTCATGTCAAACTTGATGATTTTTGCTCTCTACTATAGTCTTTGTATTTTTGGTCATTTTTCGACCACAAATAACGATTCATTTGGTTCTTTTTGCAACTTTCTATGCTATGGAGTGTTTTAAGTGGCTATTCCTGCTTGCTCCAACAGTTTTCAATAGTTTTGGGATCGCACAACCTTGACATTTTTGCCCTACTATAGTCTTGGCATTTTTGTCATTTTTTCGACTTGCCAAACAATGCCGTATTCTTTCAACTTTTTTGGTTCAGAGTTGGTCATTCTGACGATGTTAAATACGATGGTGTTCTTGGTTCTTTGCGTACTTTGCAATCTGCTATGCTATGGCTCCACCTTTGTCTGACATGGCGCACTTCTAAGCACGGCTCCAGCCAGCCTCTCAGCTCTTGATCGCAAACACCTTGATATTTTTGTTCATAGTCCTGACTTTCAATGTTTTGCAACTTTCATGAGGTTTTTGCCCAGCATTTTGCCTTCAGAACTAGCCTTTTTGGGACGGTCACAGTCTTTTTCGAACTTTCAGGGCATGGTTTGTTCACGTCTCATGACTTGTCAATGCTTATGCCTGCAACTTTCTGATGCCATGGAGTTGCCTACAGGCATCTGGGGTCTTGTCCCAACAGCCTCTCAACTCTCAGATGCTTTTCAGAACTCTCACATGTCCTGCTCCACTTTTTTGCCGGCTCCAGCTCACCTGTCTTCATGTCCCATTTTTCGACTCTGTCCAGCAATCACTTTCAGCCAACCTCCTGTCTCGACCTTTGGCTCAGATCCTGTTCACAGTCCTGCACTGCACCTTCCTGACCTGTTTCACTTTGGTCTTTCATATTGATGGAAGTGTTTACAGTAATATTCTGGGTTTGCTCCGCAGCCTTCAAAGTTTTTGGGATCTAGCTCTCTGGACATTTTTTGCCCCTTTACCATAGTCCTTGCATTTTGGTCATCACTCTTTCCTGATTCACAACAACGGTTTTGTTTTGGCCTTAGCAACTCTCTATGCTATTTGAAACCAGAGCTATTGGCTCCATGTTGGCTTTAGATTACGCACAGGTTTTTGGCCATCTGCATTTGCCATTCATTTGTTTTGGTTCTGGGCCAGCTTTCTATGTGAGTGTTTACAGCCAGATCGTCGAGCTCACCAGCTCTTGGCCAGTTTGTTGGGACGGTCACCTGTCCAGCACCTTATTTTCTCACAGTCTCAGCATTTTGGCATCTTTTTATTTAGTCTGTAGCCCTTTTCAACTTTCATGTTTTGCACTGTAACTTCAGGTCTTGAAGTTTTGGTCAACCTTGATTTTGCACTTTCTTATGCCAGGAGTGTTTTGGGTTTGCTGCCCAGCAGCCTCAACCAGCCTGTTCACCATTACTATAGTTCTTGACATATTTTATTTCATTTTTGACTTGTTAAACAACGGTGTTTTGGTTTTTGCAACCTCTGATGCATATGATGCAATTGATTATGCTGATGCGTTCCAGCCACCTTCAACGGTTTGGCCAATTTCGACTTGTCTCATAGCATTCTTGGCCATCTTGACTCTGGTCACCTTCAAATCAACATATTTTCCAAATGTTGGTTTTTTCGACATTCGTCAAGCTTCTTTTCCATACCAGCTCCATGTTTTGGTAAATCATATTATTCTAAGGTAAGCTTCACAACGATCTGGGATCGTGAAATTTTACTATAGTCTCACTTTGTCTAATCATGTTGTATGATGTCTTGCATGTATTCCATGCCGCTCCACTCTGTTTTTAACGGTTTTGGACGTGTCAATTTGACATGATGCATTATATAGGTCTTGCAGTTTTCTAATTAGCCCCTTTTTGGTGTAGTATAGAAAGCTAAGCCAAACATGTCCAAAAAAGACAATAATTTGGTTATGTCGAAAAACTCATTGAAACCTGTTGGAAAAGCTAGAATGGCCTGCTGCCAAAAACACTCCATATAGTGCAAGAAAGTTTCAAAAGAGTCCAAAAACACTATTATTTGGTAAGTCAAAAATGACCAAAAAAATACAGACTATAGTAAGGCAAAAAAGGTCAAAATCTGACACGCCCTAAAAAAACTATTGAAACTGTTGAAAAAAGCTTAGAATGGCCCGCCAAAAACACTCCATAGCATAGAAAGCGTAAAAGAGCCAAAAATAACTATATTTGGCAGCAAGTCGAAAAAATGGACCAAAATGCAAGACTATAGTAAGGCAAAATGTCAAAATTTGATATGTCCCAAAAACGATTGAAAATGTTGAAAAAGCTTTAATACCAAAACACTCCATAGCATAGAAAGTTTCAAAAGAGCTAAAAACACCATTATTTGGCAAATGAAAATGAATTCAAAATGTGCAAGACTATAGTAAGCAAAATGTCAAAATTTGACAAGTCCTAAAAACCCTGCTGGAAAGTGGAAGGCTTGGAAAATACACACCAGAATATTTGCAAAAACTCCATAGCATAGTTGCAAAAAAAGCCTAAAAGGCCATTATTTGGCACGTGAAAAATGATCAAAAAATGCAAGACTATAGTGGGCGCAAAATGCTGCAAAATTTGACATCATCTCAAAAACTATTGTTCATGGAAACAGCTTAGAATAGCCTGCCAAAACACTCCACTGCATAGAAAGTTGCAAAAAGAGCCAAAAACCCCATTATTTGGCATGTTGAAAAAATTAGCGAAAATGCAAGACTACAGTAAGGCAAAAATGTCAAAATTTGACACGTCCCAAAAACTATTGAAAACTGCTGGAAACAGCTTAGAATAGCCTGCCAAAACACTCCACGGCATAGAAAGTTGAAAAAAGAGCTAAAAACCCCATTATTTGGCATGTTGAAAAAATTAGCGAAAATGCAAGACTATAGTAAGGCAAAAATGTCAAAATTTGAAAATTTCTAAAACCTGTTGAAAGTAGCTGGAAACACCTTAGAATAGCCTGTCAAGACACGCCATAGCATAGAAAGTTGCAAAAAGAGCCAAAAAGACCATTATTTGGCAAGTCGAAAAAATGATCAAAAATGCAAGACTATAGTAAGGCAAAAATGTCAAAATTTGACACGTCCCAAAAACTATTGAAAACTGCTGGAAACCGCTTAGAATAGCCTGCCAAAACACTCCACGGCATAGAAAGTTGCAAAAAGAGCCAAAAACACCATTATTTGGCATGTTGAAAAAATTAACGAAAATGCAAGACTATAGTAAGGCAAAAATGTCAAAATTTGACAAGTCCTAAAACCTGTTGAAAGTAGCTGGAAACACCTTAGAATAGCCTTCCAAAACACTCCATAGCATAGAAAGTTGCAAAAAAAAAGCCCAAAAGGCCATTATTTGGCAATTTGAAAAAATGATCAAAAATGCAAGACTATAGTAAGGCAAAAATGTCAAAATTTGACACGTCCCAAAAACTATTGAAAACTGCTGGAAACAGCTTAGAATAGCCTGCCAAAACACTCCACTGCATAGAAAGTTGCAAAAAGAGCCAAAAACACCATTATTTGGCATGTTGAAAAATTACTGAATATGCAAGACTATAGTAAGGCAAAAATGTCAATATTTGACAATTTCTAAAACCCGTTGAAAGTAGCTGGAAACACCTTAGAATAGCCTGCCAAAACACTCCATAGCATAGAAAGTTGCAAAAAGAGCCAAAAACACCATAATCTAGCATGATGAAAAAATGACCAAAGATGCAAGACTATAGTAAGGCAAAAATGTCAAAATTTGACACGTCCCAAAAACTATTGAAAACTGTTGGAAACCGCTTAGAATAGCCTGCCAAAACACTCCATAGCATAGAAAGTTGCAAAAAGAGCCAAAAAGACCATTATTTGGCAAGTCGAAAAAATGGCCAAAAATGCAAGACTATAGTAAGGCAAAATGTCAAAATTTGACACGCCCCAAAACTATTGAAAACTGCTGGAAACAGCTTAGAATAGCCTGCCAAAACACTCCATAGCATAGAAAGTTGCAAAAGAGCCAAAACACCATTATTTGGCAAGTTGAAAAATGACCAAAAATGCAAGACTATAGTAAGGCAAAAATGTCAAAATTTGACACGTCCCAAAGACTATTGAAAACTGTTGGAAACCGCTTAGAATAGCCTGCCAAAACACTCCATAGCATAGAAAGTTGCAAAAAGAGCCAAAAACACCATTATTTGGCAAGTCGAAAAAATTACCAAAAATGCAAGACAAGAGTAAGGCAAAAATGTCAAAATTTCACACGTCCCAAAAACTACTGAAAACTGCTGGAAACAGCTTAGAATAGCCTGCCAAAACACTCCACGGCATAGAAAGTTGCAAAAAGAGCCAAAAACACCATTATTTGGCAGGTCGAAAAAATTACCGAAAATGCAAGACTATAGTAAGGCAAAAATGTCAAAATTTGACACGTCCCAAAAAACTATTGAAAACTGCTGGAAACAGCTTAGAATAGCCTGCCAAAACACTCCATAGCATAGAAAGTTGCAAAAGGAGCCAAAAACACCATTATTTGGCAAGTCGAAAAAATGACCAAAATGCAAGACTATAGTAAGGCAAAATGTCAAAATTTGACAATTTCTAAAACCCGTTGAAAGTAGCTGGAAACACCTTAGAATAGCCTGTCAAGACACGCCATAGCATAGAAAGTTGCAAAAGAGCCAAAAACACCATTATTTGGCAAGTCGAAAAAATGACCAAAAATGCAAGACTATAGTAAGGCAAAAATGTCAAAATTTGACACGTCCCAAAAACTATTGAAAACTGCTGGAAACCGCTTAGAATAGCCTGCCAAAACACTCCATAGCATAGAAAGTTGCAAAAAGAGCCAAAAACACCATTATTTGGCAAGTCGAAAAATGACCAAAATGCAAGACTATAGTAAGGCAAAATGTCAAAATTTGACACGTCCCAAAAACTATTGAAAACTGTTGAAACCGCTTAGAATAGCCTGCCAAAACACTCCATAGCATAGAAAGTTGCAAAAGAGCCAAAACACCATTATTTGGCAAGTCGAAAAAATGACCAAAATGCAAGACTATAGTAAGGCAAAAATGTCAAAATTTGACAATTTCTAAAACCCGTTGAAAGTAGCTGAAACACCTTAGAATAGCCTGTCAAGACACGCCATAGCATAGAAAGTTGCAAAAGAGCCAAAAACACCATTATTTGGCAAGTCGAAAAAATGACCAAAATGCAAGACTATAGTAAGGCAAAATGTCAAAATTTGACACGTCCCAAAAACTATTGAAAACTGTTGGAAACCGCTTAGAATACCCTGCCAAAACACTCCATAGCATAGAAAGTTGCAAAAAGAGCCAAAAACACCATTATTTGGCAAGTCGAAAAAATGACCAAAAATGCAAGACTATAGTAAGGCAAAAATGTCAAAATTTGACACGTCCCAAAAACTATTGAAAACTGTTGGAAACCGCTTAGAATAGCCTGCCAAAACACTCCATAGCATAGAAAGTTGCAAAAAGAGCCAAAAACACCATTATTTGGCAAGTCGAAAAAATGACCAAAAATGCAAGACTATAGTAAGGCAAAAATGTCAAAATTTGACACGTCCCAAAAACTATTGAAAACTGTTGGAAACTGCTTAGAATACCTTCCCAAAACACTCCTTGGCATAGAAAGTTGCAAAAAGAGCCAAAAACACCATTATTTGGCAAGTCGAAAAAATGACCAAAAATGCAAGACTATAGTAAGGCAAAATGTCAAAATTTGACATGTCCAAAAACTATTGAAAACTGCTGGAAACCGCTTAGAATACCCTGCCAAAACACTCCATAGCATAGAAAGTTGCAAAAGAGCCAAAACACCATTATTTGGCAAGTCGAAAAAATGACCAAAAATGCAAGACTATAGTAAGGCAAAAATGTCAAAATTTGACACGTCCCAAAAACTATTGAAAACTGTTGGAAACCGCTTAGAATACCCTGCCAAAACACTCCATAGCATAGAAAGTTGCAAAAAGAGCCAAAAACACCATTATTTGGCAAGTCGAAAAAATGACCAAAAATGCAAGACTATAGTAAGGCAAAAATGTCAAAATTTGACACGTCCCAAAAACTATTGAAAACTGTTGGAAACCGCTTAGAATACCTTGCCAAAACACTCCATAGCATAGAAAGTTGCAAAAAGAACCAAATAGATCATTATTTGGCAAGTCGAAAAAATAGCCAAAAATGCAAGACTATAGTAAGGCAAAAATGTCAAAATTTGACATGTCCTAAAACCCGTTGAAAGTAGCTGGAAAATGCTTAGAATACCCTGCCAAAACACTCCATAGCACAGAAAGTTGCAAAAAAAGCCAAAAAGGCCATTATTTGGCAAGTCGAAAAAATGACCAAAAATACAAGACTATAGTAAGGCAAAAATGTCAAAATCTGACACGTCCCAAAAACTATTGGAAACTGTTGGAAAAAGCTTAGAATGGCCTGCCAAAACACTCCATAGCATAGAAAGTTTCAAAAAGAGCCAAAAACACCATTATTTGGCAAGTCGAAAAATGACCAAAAATGCAAGACTATAGTAAGGCAAAAATGTCAAAATTTGACACGTCCCAAAAACTATTGAAAACTGCTGGAAACAGCTTAGAATAGCCTGCCAAAACACTCCATAGCATAGAAAGTTGCAAAAGGAGCCAAAAACACCATTATTTGGCAAGTCGAAAAAATTACCAAAAATGCAAGACTATAGTAAGGCAAAAATGTCAAAATTTGACAATTTCTAAAACCCGTTGAAAGTAGCTGGAAACACCTTAGAATAGCCTGTCAAGACACGCCATAGCATAGAAAGTTGCAAAAAGAACCAAAAACACCATTATTTGGCAAGTCGAAAAAATGACCAAAAATGCAAGACTATAGTAAGGCAAAAATGTCAAAATTTGACACGTCCCAAAAACTATTGAAAACTGCTGGAAACCGCTTAGAATACCCTGCCAAAACACTCCATAGCATAGAAAGTTGCAAAAGAACTAAAACACCATTATTTGGCAAGTCGAAAAATGACCAAAAATGCAAGACTATAGTAAGGCAAAAATGTCAAAATTTGACAAGTCCTAAAACCTGTTGAAAGTAGCTGGAAAATGCTTAGAATACCCTGCCAAAACACTCCATAGCACAGAAAGTTGCAAAAAAAGCCAAAAAGGCCATTATTTGGCAAGTCGAAAAAATGACCAAAAATGCAAGACTATAGTAAGGCAAAAATGTCAAAATTTGACACGTCCCAAAAACTATTGAAAACTGTTGGAAACCGCTTAGAATAGCCTGCCAAAACACTCCATAGCATAGAAAGTTGCAAAAAGAGCCAAAACACCATTATTTGGCAAGTCGAAAAATGACCAAAAATGCAAGACTATAGTAAGGCAAAATGTCAAAATTTGACACGTCCCAAAACTATTGAAAACTGCTGGAAACAGCTTAGAATACCCTGCCAAAACACTCCATAGCATAGAAAGTTGCAAAAAGCCAAAACACCATTATTTGGCAAGTCGAAAAATGACCAAAATGCAAGACTATAGTAAGGCAAAATGTCAAAATTTGACACGTCCCAAAAACTATTGAAAACTGTTGGAAACCGCTTAGAATAGCCTGCCAAAACCCTCCATAGCACAGAAAGTTGCAAAAGAGCCAAAACACCATTATTTGGCAAGTCAAAAAATGACCAAAATGCAAGACTATAGTAAGGCAAAAATGTCAAAATTTGACACGTCCCAAAAACTATTGAAAACTGCTGGAAACCGCTTAGAATACCCTGCCAAAACACTCCATAGCATAGAAAGTTGCAAAAAGAGCCAAAAACACCATTATTTGGCAAGTCGAAAAAATGACCAAAAATGCAAGACTATAGTAAGGCAAAAATGTCAAAATTTGACAATTTCCCAAAACCTATTGAAAGCTGGAAACACCTTAGAATAGCCTGTCAAGACACGCCAGAGCATAGAAAGGTGCAAAAAGAACCAAAAACACCATTATTTGGCAAGTCGAAAAAATGACCAAAAATGCAAGACTATAGTAAGGCAAAAATGTCAAAATTTGACACGTCCCAAAAACTGTTGAAAACTGCTGGAAACCGCTTAGAATACCCTGCCAAAACACTCCATAGCATAGAAAGTTGCAAAAAGAGCCAAAAACACCATTATTTGGCAAGTCGAAAAATGACCAAAATGCAAGACTATAGTAAGGCAAAATGTCAAAATTTGACACGTCCCAAAAACTATTGAAAACTGTTGAAACAGCTTAGAATACCCTGCCAAAACACTCCATAGCACAGAAAGTTGCAAAAAAAGCCAAAAACACCATTATTTGGCAAGTCGAAAAAATGACCAAAAATGCAAGACTATAGTAAGGCAAAAATGTCAAAATTTGACACGTCCCAAAAACTATTGAAAACTGCTGGAAACAGCTTAGAATAGCCTGCCAAAACACTCCATAGCATAGAAAGTTGCAAAAAGAGCCAAAAACACCATTATTTGGCAAGTCGAAAAAATGACCAAAAATGCAAGACTATAGTAAGGCAAAATGTCAAAATTTGACAATGTCCTAAAACCCGTTGAAAGTAGCTGGAAACACCTTAGAATAGCCTGTCAAGACATGCCATAGCATAGAAAGTTGCAAAAGAGCCAAAAACACCATTATTTGGCAAGTCGAAAAAATGACCAAAAATGCAAGACTATAGTAAGGCAAAAATGTCAAAATTTGACACGTCCCAAAAACTATTGAAAACTGCTGGAAACCGCTTAGAATACCCTGCCAAAACACTCCATAGCATAGAAAGTTGCAAAAAGAGCCAAAAACACCATTATTTGGCAAGTCGAAAAATGACCAAAAATGCAAGACTATAGTAAGGCAAAAATGTCAAAATTTGACACGTCCCAAAAACTATTGAAAACTGCTGGAAACAGCTTAGAATAGCCTGCCAAAACACTCCATAGCATAGAAAGTTGCAAAAAGAGCCAAAAACACCATTATTTGGCAAGTCGAAAAAATGACCAAAAATGCAAGACTATAGTAAGGCAAAAATGTCAAAATTTGACACGTCCCAAAAACTATTGAAAACTGCTGGAAACAGCTTAGAATAGCCTGCCAAAACACTCCATAGCATAGAAAGTTGCAAAAAGAGCCAAAAACACCATTATTTGGCAAGTCGAAAAAATTACCGAAAATGCAAGACTATAGTAAGGCAAAAATGTCAAAATTTGACAATTTCTAAAACCCGTTGAAAGTAGCTGGAAACACCTTAGAATAGCCTGTCAAGACACGCCATAGCATAGAAAGTTGCAAAAAGAACCAAAAACACCATTATTTGGCAAGTCGAAAAAATGACCAAAAATGCAAGACTATAGTAAGGCAAAAATGTCAAAATTTGACACGTCCCAAAAACTATTGAAAACTGCTGGAAACCGCTTAGAATACCCTGCCAAAACACGCCATAGCATAGAAAGTTGCAAAAAGAGCCAAAAACACCATTATTTGGCAAGTCGAAAAAATGACCAAAAATGCAAGACTATAGTAAGGCAAAAATGTCAAAATTTGACACGTCCCAAAATCTGTTGAAAACTGCTGGAAACCGCTTAGAATACCCTGCCAAAACACTCCATAGCATAGAAAGTTGCAAAAAGAACCAAATAGATCATTATTTGGCAAGTCGAAAAAATAGCCAAAAATGCAAGACTATAGTAAGGCAAAAATGTCAAAATTTGACAATTTCTAAAACCCGTTGAAAGTAGCTGGAAACACCTTAGAATAGCCTGTCAAGACACGCCATAGCATAGAAAGTTGCAAAAAGAACCAAAAACACCATTATTTGGCAAGTCGAAAAAATGACCAAAAATGCAAGACTATAGTAAGGCAAAAATGTCAAAATTTGACACGTCCCAAAAACTATTGAAAACTGCTGGAAACCGCTTAGAATACCCTGCCAAAACACTCCATAGCATAGAAAGTTGCAAAAAGAGCCAAAAACACCATTATTTGGCAAGTCGAAAAATGACCAAAATGCAAGACTATAGTAAGGCAAAATATCAAAATTTGACACGTCCCAAAAACTATTGAAAACTGCTGGAAACCGCTTAGAATACCCTGCCAAAACACTCCATAGCATAGAAAGTTGCAAAAAGAGCCAAAAACACCATTATTTGGCAAGTCGAAAAAATGACCAAAAATGCAAGACTATAGTAAGGCAAAAATGTCAAAATTTGACACGTCCCAAAAACTATTGAAAACTGTTGGAAACCGCTTAGAATAGCCTGCCAAAACACTCCATAGCATAGAAAGTTGCAAAAGAACCAAAAGACCATTATTTGGCAAGTCGAAAAATGACCAAAATGCAAGACTATAGTAAGGCAAAATGTCAAAATTTGACACGTCCTAAAACTATTGAAAGTAGCTGGAAACAGCTTAGAATACCCTGCCAAAACACTCCATAGCATAGAAAGTTGCAAAAGAGCCAAAAGACCATTATTTGGCAAGTCGAAAAAATGACCAAAAATGCAAGACTATAGTAAGGCAAAAATGTCAAAATTTGACACGTCCCAAAAACTATTGAAAACTGTTGGAAACCGCTTAGAATAGCCTGCCAAAACACTCCATAGCATAGAAAGTTGCAAAAAGAGCCAAAAACACCATTATTTGGCAAGTCGAAAAAATGACCAAAATGCAAGACTATAGTAAGGCAAAATGTCAAAATTTGACACGTCCCAAAAACTATTGAAAACTGCTGGAAACAGCTTAGAATAGCCTGCCAAAACACTCCATAGCATAGAAAGTTACAAAAAGAGCCAAAACCACCATTATTTGGCAAGTCGAAAAAATGACCAAAAATGCAAGACTATAGTAAGGCAAAAATGTCAAAATTTGACAATTTCTAAAACCCGTTGAAAGTTGCTGGAAACACCTTAGAATAGCCTGTCAAGACACGCCATAGCATAGAAAGTTGCAAAAAGAACCAAAAACACCATTATTTGGCAAGTCGAAAAAATGACCAAAAATGCAAGACTATAGTAAGGCAAAAATGTCAAAATTTGACACGTCCCAAAAACTATTGAAAACTGCTGGAAACCGCTTAGAATACCCTGCCAAAACACTCCATAGCATAGAAAGTTGCAAAAAGAGCCAAAAACACCATTATTTGGCAAGTCGAAAAAATGACCAAAAATGCAAGACTATAGTAAGGCAAAAATGTCAAAATTTGACATGTCCTAAAACTATTGAAAACTGCTGGAAACACCTTAGAATAGCCTGTCAAGACACGCCATAGCATAGAAAGTTGCAAAAAGAGCCAAAAACACCATTATTTGGCAAGTCGAAAAAATGACCAAAAATGCAAGACTATAGTAAGGCAAAAATGTCAAAATTTGACACGTCCCAAAATCTGTTGAAAACTGCTGGAAACCGCTTAGAATACCCTGCCAAAACACTCCATAGCATAGAAAGTTGCAAAAAGAACCAAATAGATCATTATTTGGCAAGTCGAAAAAATAGCCAAAAATGCAAGACTATAGTAAGGCAAAAATGTCAAAATTTGACAATTTCTAAAACCCGTTGAAAGTAGCTGGAAACACCTTAGAATAGCCTGTCAAGACACGCCATAGCATAGAAAGTTGCAAAAAGAACCAAAAACACCATTATTTGGCAAGTCGAAAAAATGACCAAAAATGCAAGACTATAGTAAGGCAAAAATGTCAAAATTTGACACGTCCCAAAAACTATTGAAAACTGCTGGAAACCGCTTAGAATAGCCTGCCAAAACACTCCATAGCATAGAAAGTTGCAAAAAGAGCCAAAAACACCATTATTTGGCAAGTCGAAAAAATGACCAAAAATGCAAGACTATAGTAAGGCAAAAATGTCAAAATTTGACACGTCCCAAAAACTATTGAAAACTGTTGGAAACCGCTTAGAATACCTTGCCAAAACACTCCATAGCATAGAAAGTTGCAAAAAGAACCAAATAGATCATTATTTGGCAAGTCGAAAAAATAGCCAAAAATGCAAGACTATAGTAAGGCAAAAATGTCAAAATTTGACACGTCCCAAAAACTATTGAAAACTGCTGGAAACAGCTTAGAATAGCCTGCCAAAACACTCCATAGCATAGAAAGTTGCAAAAAGAGCCAAAAACACCATTATTTGGCAAGTCGAAAAAATTAACGAAAATGCAAGACTATAGTAAGGCAAAAATGTCAAAATTTGACAATTTCTAAAACCCGTTGAAAGTAGCTGGAAACACCTTAGAATAGCCTGTCAAGACACGCCATAGCATAGAAAGTTGCAAAAAGAGCCAAAAACACCATTATTTGGCAAGTCGAAAAAATTACCGAAAATGCAAGACTATAGTAAGGCAAAAATGTCAAAATTTGACAATTTCTAAAACCCGTTGAAAGTAGCTGGAAACACCTTAGAATAGCCTGTCAAGACACGCCATAGCATAGAAAGTTGCAAAAAGAACCAAAAACACCATTATTTGGCAAGTCGAAAAAATGACCAAAAATGCAAGACTATAGTAAGGCAAAAATGTCAAAATTTGACACGTCCCAAAAACTATTGAAAACTGTTGGAAACCGCTTAGAATACCCTGCCAAAACACTCCATAGCATAGAAAGTTGCAAAAAGAGCCAAAAACACCATTATTTGGCAAGTCGAAAAAATGACCAAAAATGCAAGACTATAGTAAGGCAAAAATGTCAAAATTTCACACGTCCCAAAAACTATTGAAAACTGTTGGAAACCGCTTAGAATACCCTGCCAAAACACTCCATAGCATAGAAAGTTGCAAAAAGAGCCAAAAACACCATTATTTGGCAAGTCGAAAAAATGACCAAAAATGCAAGACTATAGTAAGGCAAAAATGTCAAAATTTCACACGTCCCAAAAACTATTGAAAACTGTTGGAAACCGCTTAGAATACCTTGCCAAAACACTCCATAGCATAGAAAGTTGCAAAAAGAGCCAAAAACACCATTATTTGGCAAGTCGAAAAAATGACCAAAAATGCAAGACTATAGTAAGGCAAAAATGTCAAAATCTGACAATGTCTAAAACCCGTTGAAAGTTGCTGGAAACACCTTAGAATAGCCTGTCAAGACACGCCATAGCATAGAAAGTTGCAAAAAGAACCAAAAACACCATTATTTGGCAAGTCGAAAAAATGACCAAAAATGCAAGACTATAGTAAGGCAAAAATGTCAAAATTTGACACGTCCCAAAAACTATTGAAAACTGCTGGAAACCGCTTAGAATACCCTGCCAAAACACGCCATAGCATAGAAAGTTGCAAAAAGAGCCAAAAACACCATTATTTGGCAAGTCGAAAAAATGACCAAAAATGCAAGACTATAGTAAGGCAAAAATGTCAAAATTTCACACGTCCCAAAAACTATTGAAAACTGCTGGAAACAGCTTAGAATAGCCTGCCAAAACACTCCATAGCATAGAAAGTTGCAAAAAGAGCCAAAAACACCATTATTTGGCAAGTCGAAAAAATGACCAAAAATGCAAGACTATAGTAAGGCAAAAATGTCAAAATTTGACACGTCCCAAAAACTATTGAAAACTGCTGGAAACAGCTTAGAATAGCCTGCCAAAACACTCCATAGCATAGAAAGTTGCAAAAAGAGCCAAAAACACCATTATTTGGCAAGTCGAAAAAATTAACGAAAATGCAAGACTATAGTAAGGCAAAAATGTCAAAATTTGACAATTTCTAAAACCCGTTGAAAGTAGCTGGAAACACCTTAGAATAGCCTGTCAAGACACGCCATAGCATAGAAAGTTGCAAAAAGAGCCAAAAACACCATTATTTGGCAAGTCGAAAAAATGACCAAAAATGCAAGACTATAGTAAGGCAAAAATGTCAAAATTTGACAATTTCTAAAACCCGTTGAAAGTAGCTGGAAACACCTTAGAATAGCCTGTCAAGACACGCCATAGCATAGAAAGTTGCAAAAAGAACCAAAAACACCATTATTTGGCAAGTCGAAAAAATGACCAAAAATGCAAGACTATAGTAAGGCAAAAATGTCAAAATTTGACACGACCCAAAAACTATTGAAAACTGTTGGAAACCGCTTAGAATACCCTGCCAAAACACTCCATAGCATAGAAAGTTGCAAAAAGAGCCAAAAACACCATTATTTGGCAAGTCGAAAAAATGACCAAAAATGCAAGACTATAGTAAGGCAAAAATGTCAAAATTTCACACGTCCCAAAAACTATTGAAAACTGTTGGAAACCGCTTAGAATACCCTGCCAAAACACTCCATAGCATAGAAAGTTGCAAAAAGAGCCAAAAACACCATTATTTGGCAAGTCGAAAAAATGACCAAAAATGCAAGACTATAGTAAGGCAAAAATGTCAAAATTTCACACGTCCCAAAAACTATTGAAAACTGCTGGAAACAGCTTAGAATAGCCTGCCAAAACACTCCATAGCATAGAAAGTTGCAAAAAGAGCCAAAAACACCATTATTTGGCAAGTCGAAAAAATTACCGAAAATGCAAGACTATAGTAAGGCAAAAATGTCAAAATTTGACAATTTCTAAAACCCGTTGAAAGTAGCTGGAAACACCTTAGAATAGCCTGTCAAGACACGCCATAGCATAGAAAGTTGCAAAAAGAACCAAAAACACCATTATTTGGCAAGTCGAAAAAATGACCAAAAATGCAAGACTATAGTAAGGCAAAAATGTCAAAATTTCACACGTCCCAAAAACTATTGAAAACTGCTGGAAACCGCTTAGAATACCCTGCCAAAACACGCCATAGCATAGAAAGTTGCAAAAAGAGCCAAAAACACCATTATTTGGCAAGTCGAAAAAATGACCAAAAATGCAAGACTATAGTAAGGCAAAAATGTCAAAATTTGACAATTTCTAAAACCCGTTGAAAGTAGCTGGAAACACCTTAGAATAGCCTGTCAAGACACGCCATAGCATAGAAAGTTGCAAAAAGAACCAAAAACACCATTATTTGGCAAGTCGAAAAAATGACCAAAAATGCAAGACTATAGTAAGGCAAAAAGGTCAAAATTTCACACGTCCCAAAAACTATTGAAAACTGCTGGAAACAGCTTAGAATAGCCTGCCAAAACACTCCATAGCATAGAAAGTTGCAAAAGGAGCCAAAAACACCATTATTTGGCAAGTCGAAAAAATGACCAAAAATGCAAGACTATAGTAAGGCAAAAATGTCAAAATTTGACAATTTCTAAAACCCGTTGAAAGTAGCTGGAAACACCTTAGAATAGCCTGTCAAGACACGCCATAGCATAGAAAGTTGCAAAAGAACCAAAACACCATTATTTGGCAAGTCGAATAAAATGACCAAAAATGCAAGACTATAGTAAGGCAAAAATGTCAAAATTTGACACGTCCCAAAAACTATTGAAAACTGTTGGAAACCGCTTAGAATAGCCTGCCAAAACACTCCATAGCATAGAAAGTTGCAAAAAGAGCCAAAAACACCATTATTTGGCAAGTCGAAAAAATTACCAAAAATGCAAGACTATAGTAAGGCAAAAATGTCAAAATTTGACACGTCCCAAAAACTATTGAAAACTGCTGGAAACAGCTTAGAATAGCCTGCCAAAACACTCCATAGCATAGAAAGTTGCAAAAGGAGCCAAAAACACCATTATTTGGCAAGTCGAAAAAATTACCAAAATGCAAGACTATAGTAAGGCAAAATGTCAAAATTTGACAATTTCTAAAACCCGTTGAAAGTAGCTGAAACACCTTAGAATAGCCTGTCAAGACACGCCATAGCATAGAAAGTTGCAAAAGAACCAAAAACACCATTATTTGGCAAGTCGAAAAATGACCAAAAATGCAAGACTATAGTAAGGCAAAATGTCAAAATTTGACACGTCCCAAAAACTATTGAAAACTGCTGAAACCGCTTAGAATACCCTGCCAAAACACTCCATAGCATAGAAAGTTGCAAAAGAGCCAAAAACACCATTATTTGGCAAGTCGAAAAAATGACCAAAAATGCAAGACTATAGTAAGGCAAAAATGTCAAAATTTGACACGTCCCAAAAACTATTGAAAACTGTTGGAAACAGCTTAGAATACCCTGCCAAAACACTCCACGGCATAGAAAGTTGCAAAAAGAGCCAAAAACACCATTATTTGGCAAGTCGAAAAAATGACCAAAAATGCAAGACTATAGTAAGGCAAAAATGTCAAAATTTGACACGTCCCAAAAACTATTGAAAACTGTTGGAAACCGCTTAGAATAGCCTGCCAAACCACTTCAAAGCATAGAAAGTTGCAAAAAGAGCCAAAAACACCATTATTTGGCAAGTCGAAAAAATGACCAAAAATGCAAGACTATAGTAAGGCAAAAATGTCAAAATTTGACACGTCCCAAAAACTATTGAAAACTGCTGGTAAACAGCTTAGAATAGCCTGCCAAAACACTCCATAGCATAGAAAGTTGCAAAAAGAGCCAAAAACACCATTATTTGGCAAGTCGAAAAAATGACAGAAACTGCAAGACTATAGTAAGGCAAAAATGTCAAAATTTGACACGTCCCAAAAACTATTGAAAACTGTTGGAAACCGCTTAGAATAGCCTGCCAAAACACTCCATAGCATAGAAAGTTGCAAAAAGAGCCAAAAACACCATTATTTGGCAAGTCGAAAAAATGACAAAAAATGCAAGACTATAGTAAGGCAAAAATGTCAAAATTTGACACGTCCCAAAAACTATTGAAAACTGCTGGAAACCGCTTAGAATACCCTGCCAAAACACTCCATAGCATAGAAAGTTGCAAAAAGAGCCAAAAACACCATTATTTGGCAAGTCGAAAAAATGACCAAAAATGCAAGACTATAGTAAGGCAAAAATGTCAAAATTTGACACGTCCCAAAAACTATTGAAAACTGCTGGAAACAGCTTAGAATACCCTGCCAAAACACTCCACGGCATAGAAAGTTGCAAAAAGAGCCAAAAACACCATTATTTGGCAAGTCGAAAAAATGACCAAAAATGCAAGACTATAGTAAGGCAAAAATGTCAAAATTTGACACGTCCCAAAAACTATTGAAAACTGTTGGAAACCGCTTAGAATAGCCTGCCAAACCACTTCAAAGCATAGAAAGTTGCAAAAAGAGCCAAAAACACCATTATTTGGCAAGTCGAAAAAATGACCAAAAATGCAAGACTATAGTAAGGCAAAAATGTCAAAATTTGACACGTCCCAAAAACTATTGAAAACTGCTGGTAAACAGCTTAGAATAGCCTGCCAAAACACTCCATAGCATAGAAAGTTGCAAAAAGAGCCAAAAACACCATTATTTGGCAAGTCGAAAAAATGACCAAAAATGCAAGACTATAGTAAGGCAAAAATGTCAAAATTTGACACGTCCCAAAAACTATTGAAAACTGTTGGAAACCGCTTAGAATAGCCTGCCAAACCACTTCAAAGCATAGAAAGTTGCAAAAAGAGCCAAAAAGACCATTATTTGGCAAGTCGAAAAAATGACCAAAAATGCAAGACTATAGTAAGGCAAAAATGTCAAAATTTGACACGTCCCAAAAACTATTGAAAACTGCTGGTAAACAGCTTAGAATAGCCTGCCAAAACACTCCATAGCATAGAAAGTTGCAAAAAGAGCCAAAAACACCATTATTTGGCAAGTCGAAAATATGACAGAAACTGCAAGACTATAGTAAGGCAAAAATGTCAAAATTTGACACGTCCCAAAAACTATTGAAAACTGCTGGAAACAGCTTAGAATACCCTGCCAAAACACTCCATAGCATAGAAAGTTGCAAAAGAGCCAAAAACACCATTATTTGGCAAGTCGAAAAATGACCAAAAATACAAGACTATAGTAAGGCAAAAATGTCAAAATCTGACACGTCCCAAAAACTATTGGAAACTGTTGGAAACCGCTTAGAATAGCCTGCCAAACCTCTTCAAAGCATAGAAAGTTGCAAAAAGAGCCAAAAAGACCATTATTTGGCAAGTCGAAAAAATGACCAAAAATGCAAGACTATAGTAAGGCAAAAATGTCAAAATTTCACACGTCCCAAAAACTATTGAAAACTGCTGGTAAACAGCTTAGAATAGCCTGCCAAAACACTCCATAGCATAGAAAGTTGCAAAAAGAGCCAAAAACACCATTATTTGGCAAGTCGAAAAAATGACCAAAAATGCAAGACTATAGTAAGGCAAAAATGTCAAAATTTGACACGTCCCAAAAACTATTGAAAACTGTTGGAAACCGCTTAGAATACCCTGCCAAACCACTCCATAGCATAGAAAGTTGCAAAAAGAGCCAAAAACACCATTATTTGGCAAGTCGAAAAAATGACCAAAAATGCAAGACTATAGTAAGGCAAAAATATCAAAATTTGACACGTCCCAAAAACTATTGAAAACTGCTGGTAAACAGCTTAGAATAGCCTGCCAAAACACTCCATAGCATAGAAAGTTGCAAAAGAGCCAAAACACCATTATTTGGCAAGTCGAATAAAATGACAAAAATGCAAGACTATAGTAAGGCAAAAATATCAAAATTTGACACGTCCCAAAAACTATTGAAAACTGCTGGAAACCGCTTAGAATAGCCTGCCAAAACACTCCATAGCATAGAAAGTTGCAAAAAGAGCCAAAAACACCATTATTTGGCAAGTCGAAAAAATGACCAAAAATGCAAGACTATAGTAAGGCAAAAATATCAAAATTTGACACGTCCCAAAAACTATTGAAAACTGCTGGAAACCGCTTAGAATAGCCTGCCAAAACACTCCATAGCATAGAAAGTTGCAAAAAGAGCCAAAAACACCATTATTTGGCAAGTCGAAAAAATGACCAAAAATGCAAGACTATTGTAAGGCAAAAATGTCAACATTTGACACGTCCCAAAAACTATTGAAAACTGTTGGAAACCGCTTATAATAGCCTGCCAAAACACTCCATAGCACAGAAAGTTGCAAAAAGAGCCAAAAACACCATTATTTGGCAAGTCGAAAAAATGACCAAAAATGCAAGACTATAGTAAGGCAAAAATGTCAAAATTTGACACGTCCCAAAAACTATTGAAAACTGCTGGAAACAGCTTAGAATAGCCTGCCAAAACACTCCACTGCATAGAAAGTTGCAAAAAGACCCAAAAACACCATTATTTGGCATGTTGAAAAAATTACGGAATATGCAAGACTATAGTAAGGCAAAAATGTCAAAATTTGAGAAGTCCTAAAACCCGTTGAAAGTAGCTGGAAACACCTTAGAATAGCCTGCCAAAACACTCCACTGCATAGAAAGTTGCAAAAAGACCCAAAAACACCATTATTTGGCATGTTGAAAAAATTACGGAATATGCAAGACTATAGTAAGGCAAAAATGTCAAAATTTGAGAAGTCCTAAAACCCGTTGAAAGTAGCTGGAAACACCTTAGAATAGCCTGCCAAGACACGCCATAGCATAGAAAGTTGCAAAAAGAACCAAAAACACCATTATTTGGCAAGTCGAAAAAATGACAAAAAATGCAAGACTATTGTAAGGCAAAAATGTCAACATTTGACACGTCCCAAAAACTATTGAAAACTGTTGGAAACCGCTTAGAATAGCCTGCCAAAACACTCCATAGCATAGAAAGTTGCAAAAAGAGCCAAAAACACCATTATTTGGCAAGTCGAAAAAATGACCAAAAATGCAAGACTATAGTAAGGCAAAAATGTCAAAATTTGACACGTCCCAAAAACTATTGAAAACTGTTGGAAACCGCTTAGAATACCCTGCCAAAACACTCCATAGCATAGAAAGTTGCAAAAAGAGCCAAAAACACCATTATTTGGCAAGTCGAAAAAATTGCCAAAAATGCAAGACTATAGTAAGGCAAAAATGTCAAAATTTCACACGTCCCAAAAACTATTGAAAACTGCTGGAAACAGCTTAGAATAGCCTGCCAAAACACTCCATAGCATAGAAAGTTGCAAAAAGAGCCAAAAACACCATTATTTGGCAAGTCGAAAAAATGACCAAAAATGCAAGACTATAGTAAGGCAAAAATGTCAAAATTTGACAATTTCTAAAACCCGTTGAAAGTAGCTGGAAACACCTTAGAATAGCCTGTCAAGACACGCCATAGCATAGAAAGTTGCAAAAAGAACCAAAAACACCATTATTTGGCAAGTCGAAAAAATGACCAAAAAATGCAAGACTATAGTAAGGCAAAAATGTCAAAATTTGACACGTCCCAAAAACTATTGAAAACTGCTGGAAACAGCTTAGAATAGCCTGCCAAAACACTCCACGGCATAGAAAGTTGCAAAAAGAGCCAAAAACACCATTATTTGGCAAGTCGAAAAAATGACCAAAAATGCAAGACTATAGTAAGGCAAAAATGTCAAAATTAGACACGTCCCAAAAACTATTGAAAACTGTTGGAAACCGCTTAGAATACCCTGCCAAAACACTCCATAGCATAGAAAGTTGCAAAAAGAGCCAAAAACACCATTATTTGGCAAGTCGAAAAAATGACCAAAAATGCAAGACTATAGTAAGGCAAAAATGTCAAAATTTGACAATTTCTAAAACCCGTTGAAAGTAGCTGGAAACACCTTAGAATAGCCTGTCAAGACACGCCATAGCATAGAAAGTTGCAAAAAGAACCAAAAACACCATTATTTGGCAAGTCGAAAAAATGACCAAAAATGCAAGACTATAGTAAGGCAAAATGTCAAAATTTGACACGTCCCAAAAACTATTGAAAACTGCTGGAAACCGCTTAGAATACCCTGCCAAAACACTCCATAGCATAGAAAGTTGCAAAAAGAGCCAAAAACACCATTATTTGGCAAGTCGAAAAAATGACCAAAAATGCAAGACTATAGTAAGGCAAAAATGTCAAAATTTGACACGTCCCAAAAACTATTGAAAACTGTTGGAAACCGCTTAGAATAGCCTGCCAAACCTCTTCAAAGCATAGAAAGTTGCAAAAAGAGCCAAAAAGACCATTATTTGGCAAGTCGAAAAAATGACCAAAAATGCAAGACTATAGTAAGGCAAAAATGTCAAAATTTGACAATTTCTAAAACCCGTTGAAAGAAGCTGGAAACACCTTAGAATAGCCTGTCAAGACACGCCATAGCATAGAAAGTTGCAAAAAGAACCAAAAACACCATTATTTGGCAAGTCGAAAAAATTACTGAAAATGCACGACTATAGTAAGGCAAAAATGTCAAAATTTGACACGCCCCAAAAACTATTGAAAACTGTTGGAAACCGCTTAGAATAGCCTACCAAAACACTCCATAGCATAGAAAGTTGCAAAAAGAAACAAAAACACCATTATTTGGCAAGTCGAAAAATTACCAAAATGCAAGACTATAATAAGGCAAAAATGTCAAAATATGACAATTTCTAAAACCCGTTGAAAGTAGCTGGAAACACCTTAGAATAGCCTGTCAAGACACGCCATAGCATAGAAAGTTGCAAAAAGAGCCAAAAACACCATTATTTGGCAAGTCGAAAAAATTAACGAAAATGCAAGACTATAGTAAGGCAAAAATGTCAAAATTTCACACGTCCCAAAAACTATTGAAAACTGTTGGAAACCGCTTAGAATACCCTGCCAAAACACTCCATAGCATAGAAAGTTGCAAAAAGAGCCAAAAACACCATTATTTGGCAAGTCGAAAAAATGACCAAAAATGCAAGACTATAGTAAGGCAAAAATTTCAAAATTTCACACGTCATAAAAACTATTGAAAACTGCTGGAAACAGCTTAGAATAGCCTGCCAAAACACTCCATAGCATAGAAAGTTGCAAAAAGAGTCAAAAACACCATTATTTGGCAAGTCGAAAAAATGACCAAAAATGCAAGACTATAGTAAGGCAAAAATGTCAAAATTTGACACGTCCCAAAAACTATTGAAAACTGTTGGAAACCGCTGAGAATAGCCTGCCAAAACACTCCATAGCATAGAAAGTTGCAAAAAGAGCCAAAAACACCATTATTTGGCAAGTCGAAAAAATGACCAAAAATGCAAGACTATAGTAAGGCAAAAATGTCAAAATTTGATATGTCCCAAAAACTATTGAAAACTGTTGGAAACCGCTTAGAATAGCCTGCCAAAACACTCCATAGCATAGAAAGTTGCAAAAAAAAGCCAAAAACACCATTATTTGGCAAGTCGAATAAAATGACAAAAATGCAAGACTATAGTAAGGCAAAAATGTCAAAATTTGACACGTCCCAAAAACTATTGAAAACTGCTGGAAACAGCTTAGAATAGCCTGCCAAAACACTCCATAGCATAGAAAGTTGCAAAAAGAGTCAAAAACACCATTATTTGGCATGTTGAAAAAATTACCGAAAATGCAAGACTATAGTAAGGCAAAAATGTCAAAATTTGAGAAGTCCTAAAACCCATTGAAAGTAGCTGGAAACACCTTAGAATAGCCTGCCAAGACACGCCATAGCATAGAAAGTTGCAAAAAGAGCCAAAAACACCATTATTTGGCAAGTCGAAAAAATGACAAAAAATGCAAGACTATAGTAAGGCAAAAATGTCAAAATTTGACACGTCCCAAAAACTATTGAAAACTGCTGGAAACAGCTTAGAACAGCCTGCCAAAACACTCCACGGCATAGAAAGTTGCAAAAAGACCCAAAAACACCATTATTTGGAATGTTGGAAAAATTACGGAATATGCAAGACTATAGTAAGGCAAAAATGTCAAAATTTGACACGTCCCAAAAACTATTGGAAATTGTTGGAAACCGCTTAGAATACCCTGCCAAAACACTCCATAGCATAGAAAGTTGCAAAAAGAGCCAAAAACACCATTATTTGGCAAGTCGAAAAAATGACCAAAAATGCAAGACTATAGTAAGGCAAAAATGTCAAAATTTGACACGTCCCAAAAACTATTGAAAACTGTTGGAAACCGCTTAGAATAGCCTGCCAAACCTCTTCAAAGCATAGAAAGTTGCAAAAAGAGCCAAAAAGACCATTATTTGGCAAGTCGAAAAAATGACCAAAAATGCAAGACTATAGTAAGGCAAAAATGTCAAAATTTGACAATTTCTAAAACCCGTTGAAAGAAGCTGGAAACACCTTAGAATAGCCTGTCAAGACACGCCATAGCATAGAAAGTTGCAAAAAGAACCCAAAACACCATTATTTGGCAAGTCAAAAAAATTACTGAAAATGCAAGACTATAGTAAGGCAAAAATGTCAAAATTTGACACGTCCCAAAAACTATTGAAAACTGTTGGAAACCGCTTAGAATAGCCTACCAAAACACTCCATAGCATAGAAAGTTGCAAAAAGAGCCAAAAACACCATTATTTGGCAAGTCGAAAAAATTACCGAAAATGCAAGACTATAGTAAGGCAAAAATGTCAAAATTTGACAATTTCTAAAACCCGTTGAAAGTAGCTGGAAACACCTTAGAATAGCCTGTCAAGACACGCCATAGCATAGAAAGTTGCAAAAAGAGCCAAAAACACCATTATTTGGCAAGTCGAAAAAATGACCAAAAATGCAAGACTATAGTAAGGCAAAAATTTCAAAATTTCACACGTCATAAAAACTATTGAAAACTGCTGGAAACAGCTTAGAATAGCCTGCCAAAACACTCCATAGCATAGAAAGTTGCAAAAAGAGTCAAAAACACCATTATTTGGCAAGTCGAAAAAATGACCAAAAATGCAAGACTATAGTAAGGCAAAAATGTCAAAATTTGACACGTCCCAAAAACTATTGAAAACTGTTGGAAACCGCTTAGAATACCCTGCCAAAACACTCCATAGCATAGAAAGTTGCAAAAAGAGCCAAAAACACCATTATTTGGCAAGTCGAAAAAATGACCAAAAATGCAAGACTATAGTAAGGCAAAAATTTCAAAATTTCACACGTCATAAAAACTATTGAAAACTGCTGGAAACAGCTTAGAATAGCCTGCCAAAACACTCCATAGCATAGAAAGTTGCAAAAAGAGCCAAAAACACCATTATTTGGCAAGTCGAAAAAATGACCAAAAATGCAAGACTATAGTAAGGCAAAAATGTCAAAATTTGACACGTCCCAAAAACTATTGAAAACTGTTGGAAACCGCTTAGAATAGCCTGCCAAAACACTCCATAGCATAGAAAGTTGCAAAAAGAGCCAAAAACACCATTATTTGGCAAGTCGAAAAAATGACCAAAAATGCAAGACTATAGTAAGGCAAAAATGTCAAAATTTCACACGTCCCAAAAACTATTGAAAACTGTTGGAAACCGCTTAGAATAGCCTGCCAAAACACTCCATAGCATAGAAAGTTGCAAAAAAAAGCCAAAAACACCATTATTTGGCAAGTCGAAAAAAATGACAAAATGCAAGACTATAGTAAGGCAAAAATGTCAAAATTTGACACGTCATAAAAACTATTGAAAACTGCTGGAAACAGCTTAGAATAGCCTGCCAAAACACTCCATAGCATAGAAAGTTGCAAAAAGAGTCAAAAACACCATTATTTGGCATGTTGAAAAAATTACAGAAAATGCAAGACTATAGTAAGGCAAAAATGTCAAAATTTGAGAAGTCCTAAAACCCATTGAAAGTAGCTGGAAACACCTTAGAATAGCCTGCCAAGACACGCCATAGCATAGAAAGTTGCAAAAAGAACCAAAAACACCATTATTTGGCAAGTCGAAAAAATGACAAAAAATGCAAGACTATAGTAAGGCAAAAATGTCAAAATTTGACACGTCCCAAAAACTATTGAAAACTGCTGGAAACAGCTTAGAACAGCCTGCCAAAACACTCCACGGCATAGAAAGTTGCAAAAAGACCCAAAAACACCATTATTTGGAATGTTGGAAAAATTACGGAATATGCAAGACTATAGTAAGGCAAAAATGTCAAAATTTGACACGTCCCAAAAACTATTGGAAATTGTTGGAAACCGCTTAGAATCACCTGCCAAAACACTCCATAGCATAGAAAGTTGCAAAAAGAGCCAAAAACACCATTATTTGGCAAGTCGAAAAAATGACCAAAAATGCAAGACTATAGTAAGGCAAAAATGTCAAAATTTCACACGTCCCAAAAACTATTGAAAACTGTTGGAAACCGCTTAGAATAGCCTGCCAAAACACTCCATAGCATAGAAAGTTGCAAAAAGAGCCAAAAACACCATTATTTGGCATGTTGAAAAAATTACCGAAAATGCAAGACTATAGTAAGGCAAAAATGTCAAAATTTGAGAAGTCCTAAAACCCGTTGAAAGTAGCTGGAAACACCTTAGAATAGCCTGTCAAGACACGCCATAGCATAGAAAGTTGCAAAAAGAACCAAAAACACCATTATTTGGCAAGTCGAAAAAATGACCAAAAATGCAAGACTATAGTAAGGCAAAAATGTCAAAATTTGACACGTCCCAAAAACTGTTAAAAACAATTGGAAACATCTTAAAATACCCTGCCAAGACACGCCATAGCATAGAAAGTTGCAAAAATAACCAAAAACACCATAATCTAGCATGTTGAAAAAAATGACCAAAAATGCAAGACTATAGTAAGGCAAAAATTTCAAAATTTGACACGCCCCAAAAACTATTGAAAACTGTTGGAAACAGCGTAGAATAGCCTGCCAAAACACTCCATAGCATAGAAAGTTGCAAAAAGAGCCAAAAAGACCATTATTTTGCAAGTCGAAAAAATGACCAAAAATGCAAGACTATAGTAAGGCAAAAATGCCAAAATTTCAAACGTCCCAAAAACTGTTAAAAACAATTGGAAACATCTTAGAATACCCTGCCAAGACACGCCATAGCATAGAAAGTTTCAAAAAGAGCCAAAAAGACTATTATTTGGCTAGTCGAATAAATGACCAAAAATGCAAGACTACAGTAAGGCAAAAATGTCAAAATTTGACACGTCCCAAAAACTATTGGAAACTGTTGGAAAAAGCTTAGAATAGCCTGCCAAAACACTCCGCGGCATAGGAAGTTGCAAACAGAGCCAAAAACACCATTATTTGGCATGTTGAAAAAATTACCGAAAATGTAAGAGTATAGTAAGGCAAAAATGTCAAAATTTCACACGTCCCAACAATTATTGAAAACTCTTGGAAACATCTTAGAATAGCCTGCCAAGACACGCCATAGCATAAAAAGTTGCAAAAAGAGCCAAAGACACCATTAATTGGCATGTCGAAAAAATCACCAAAAATGCAAGACTGTAGTAAGGCAAAAATTTCAAAATTTGACACGTCCCAAAAACCATTGAAAACAGGTGGAAACACCTTAGAATAGCCCACCAAGACACGCCAGAACATAGAAAGTTGCAAAAATAGCCAAAAACACCATTGTTTTGCAAGTCAAAAAATTACCGAAAATGTAAGACCATAGTAAGGCCAAAATGTCAAAATACCAAAAACCGTTAAAAACAAGTGGAAACAGCTTAGAATAGCCTGCCAAGACATGCCATAGCATAGAAAGTTTCAAAACGAGCCAAAAACACCATGATTGTCATTTTGAAAAAATGACCAAATATGCAAGACTATAGTAAGGCAAAAATGTCAAAATTTCACACGTCCCAAAAAATGTTGAAAACAGCTGGAAACAGCGTACCAACACTGAACATGCTCCATTATCAGCATGCATCATCAGATCATTGATAACCCTAAGAAGAACAGTTTCCACCATATGGCAGTGATGGAAACCATACTGAAATTTGTCTAAAATGTCATACTTATCCAAGACAGATGTGAGCTGGTTAGCAAACACTTTCTCTAAGAGCTTAGAAATAAAAGGCAGCTTGGATATGGGCCTGTAGTTCTCAGAGAGAGAGGAGAGGGCAGTCAAGATTCGATTTTTTTTAGAAGTGATTGAACAGCAGCCTGTTTGAAATAGGATGGAACCAGACCAGATGTTAAGGAGTATTGATTATAGATAGCAAAAATGGGCCAACTAAGTCAAGAACCTTTTTTATGCAAAGGAGTGGGCATGATGTCAAGGAATGCACTGCAGGATGTTTTCATGCCACCTATAATTTTTGTCAACTCTTGTAGAGTGACAGTGGAAAAATTCTCCAAAATCCGTGGCTGAGAAGGACAGTGTAATGGAGGACAAAACAAGGGAATACTATTTAAACAAATATCGCTTGTTTTCCTGATGAAAAAAAAGAAAGAAAATTATTGCTCCCATTAACTGAGGAAATTGGGACGTGAGGTGTAGGAGGAGACACAATATTACTTGTAGTTTCAAACAGGACTTTAGGATTGTGGCGGCTGTTTGAAACAAGGGCTGCCAAATATGTAGCCCTGCCCTCCTTGACCATATTATTAAAATCCATTAAGAGGTCTTTTTTTAAGTAATCATGATAGACATGCAAACGGGTGGATTTCTGCTGCTGCTCCATTTTACGATAGGCACATCTCAGGGAACAAATGCTGTCATTCATCCAAGGAGAGAATTTTTTTTACAGGACCAAGTCTAGTTGTTAGTGGAGCAATTTGTCCAGGCTCGACAAACAGAGCTCATTGAAACACTGTACTTGAAAGTCACTATTTGGCAACATAAAAGAAACAGAATTAAAAGCATCAGAAAACACAACAGCAGAATGATGGTTTAAAAAAGTGTGTGCTTAATCCATACTATACTATGGTTTTCATGAGAAATGCCATTACAAAGTCATGACATTGTATATCATGACTTTGTAATGGCAAAGAATTGATTGATTGATTGATTGATTGATTGATTGACTGATTGATTGAACTTTATTATTGTGTCATGTATTAACAATAATCCCAGCCTAAACAGGTTTACAAGACACCATTATTAAAACAAAGAGGCCAGAAACCAAAGTAGGCACATAATAATATACTAACGAAACAAACCATCCTGTCATTTCTTGTAGGCTTTATAATGGAATTATAAAGTCATACTATGGTATGTCATGGAAAACATGGAAAATGTCAAACAATAGTATTGGATTATTGTGTATTGGTATAGTATTAGACTTATATGGAATCATACTATAGTATGTCATAAAAATGTCATAGTATGTAGTATGTAGTAATCCAATGAAATGGTCGACATATATGGAATTTTATTTCATAAAAAAAGTCATTAAAAAGTCATACTATACCATACCATGAAGATATCAAACTATAATATTTCTTTGAAAGTAAAAGTATAGTGTCATAAAAAGCCATAGTGTAGTAAGTCATAAAAGTAATAGTATAATATGTAACATCAAAAGTCATAGTATAGTATGTCATAAATGGAGTAAAAGTACAGTATGACAGATAAAGTCATATATATAAAATGTCAGAAAAACTTTATATCATTGCATTTCATAAAAATGTAATTAAAAAGTCAAAGTATAGTCTGTCAGAAAAAAAAGCCAAAGTTTAGTATGTCATAAAAAGTCATTGTGTACTATGCCATAAAATGTCATAGTATTAGACATAGTAAGTGTAAAAAGGGCATGATATCATATGTCATTTGAAAGTCATAGTATATCATGTCATTATAAATTTCATTTAAAGGATATAGTATAGTATGTTATAAAAAGTCATAGTCAAAGTCATGAGTCATATGTGCCAAAAAAAAAACTCATTTATGAGTTATAGTGTAGTTTGTGTGTAAAAAAAATGCTTAGGTTTAATATTTCATGTAAAATGTCATTTAAAAGTCATAGTATACTTTTTCATTTAAAAAAATCATAGTATGATATCTAGTTAAAGAGTCTGATTATAATGTGTTATAAAAAAAAAATGCTTTATAGTATATCATTATAGTAGTGGACACCCATCATCATCTGTGTAAAAGGGGCTGCACCAAACAACAATCATCTTATCATACCAAGAGCTCTTTATGCACTGTCTGTTTCCAACAATACCTGGGTTTACTCACACTTTCATTTAGCTAAAGCCCCTGAGTGTTGAGTATTTATCAATTTACCATGCCTTCGTGTAATTAGCCAAAGTATGAATGACTCCTCTACCAGGTTAACTTGTCCCACAGAGCTGACATCACCAGCACACAGTGCTGCACAGAAATTCCAGTGATATCATTGTTACACTGTTGCATAAGAAACTCTGTCTGGTCTGAAGCATAATGTAGATTTGAGGTGGAATATTTTTTCATATATGTATATTGTTTGTATTTGTTTTGCAGATGTAAAGATTGAAGATCCTGCTGCTGACAGGAGCAGATGCTCATCATCATATACCCTACCTATAATTAATGTTGCTGTTGTTCATCACAGCTACTTCCTTCAAATCTACACTAATCGTTCATTTTAGCAATTTAATCTATTTTTCCTTTGGACAAACGCAAAAGAAGTGATCTAAACAGTTAGTAGTATCCACCCATGCGGAGTTCATCTATTATAAGGCCACTTTTACTGTAAGGAGTCGTTATTCGATTCACTTTACACATGCAGTTGTTTTGTATCTAAATTTAAACACAGTTGCATCACACTTTGAGATGCTTTCTCTCATTACATGATACAAACAATGCGGCTTCCCGTTTTTCGCTCAACCAAACAACGAGGAAATTACACCGGTATGACGTTTTGGTTTTCTTTTTGCTGGCCGGCAGAGGGAATTCCCCAACCATGCATATAAAAACAATCAGATAAGGAGGCAGCAACACAGTGCTACTGATTTACTACACGCGATCTGAGATATCTACCAAATCAGACAGATGGCAGTCTTTCATCAAAGGGTTCATTTCTGTAAGTCAGCGAGCCCCATTTTTTCCTCGTGTTTTTTTTTTTTTCTTGAGATGCATCTCTTTTGTAAACCCATAAGACGCATGTGTTGATGTTTATTATTCTCTTGCCACACAGACTTCGCCAGCTGTGTGCTGCTGATGACTTTGAGCTGGCACACATCCACAGGACTCCCGGTGCGCTCGGTGCGCTCTCTGAGCGCAGAGAAATGCGGAGAGTGCTCGTCACTTTTCAAGAGCCTCCTGGTGAATATCAAAGGGGTTCTTGACAATGTGAGTACAATTCATTGTACGATGTTTACCTTGTAATATTGCATTTGATGCCTTTTTTTCTTTTCTTTACACTGTCGTAACCTCTGTAGTTCAATAATATTTAATACCCTTATTTTTGCATTGCAGCATGATTCGTGCTATGGCATCGCACCTAATCTAATGGAGGTGAGGAATACAGTTGAGACAGTACAGGCCTGCGCACCCAATCTGACTCAGGTGACACTTGTTATTTTATCAGATATGATAAGAACAAACTATTGTTAATGTTTAATTTGAATGTATTTTTTTGCGTAAAAGAAATACCAATCGAAATTATTACTTTTTGCATAATTTTACATTTCCAGAAGAATAAAAAGCATCATAATGTCAGCACAGCTTTTATTAACTTTTACTTGGATAAGGTCTAAAAATGCTTGATTAGTTGGCTAAAACAAATTGTTCATATTTAATTTATGTTCATTTTTTTCATCCCACAGACCTCAGGCTGCATGATGCAAAGAAATTCATCCTTCAGTGAGGTAGATTACTCTTTTTAATGTTTTTCAAGCATACTGTCAGTTTAAAAAAGTTATACATTTCTTTAGTTTTGTTTTTTTACTTAAACTCAACATGTTTTAATCTGCTACTCTGCACATCATAATTGGGATTGTTTTTTATTTCAAATCTGTATTGCATTTTCTAATAAAGCAGAGTTATGGGTAATTTTTCTTGTTGTGACAGAGGGAATGTCTGGGGAACATAATGAAGGACTTGGCCCACTACGCTGCTGCAATTCAGTCCTACGTCAACTCCTCAATGAGAAGTTCCAAGGAAGCTGAACTACTGAATTCAACTCTGGGAATAATACAGAGGCTGAGGAAGGTGTGTTTGCAGAGTCAGGATTGCAAAACAGAAAGAGAGAGAGAGAGAGAGAGAGAGAGAGAAAGAGAGAGTGATAAATCTCCTGGGAAATAACATTTGAAAGCTGGCTAACAAAATCTTTGTTTAAACAGGACTGTTCCCTGAAGCCGAATGAAGAGGATGACTCCTCAGAGGTACTTTTCTATCCCTTCTTTTTTGTTTGCTCTCTTACATTTTAAGAGAAACACTGATATAAAATATATCCTTGTAAAGATTTCTCGAGGACATGCAGGGAACTTTTTGTGTATGTGGAACTGGAAGGTCATTAATTTGCATTCATGCTGTCCTTTAGGAGGGTGCTGCCCAAATGTGGGGAACTGACACCTATGATAACAGGCAGAAGATGTGTAAGATGATGAGGGGCTTCCAAGTCCGAACCATCACCATCAACCGAGCTATGGGCTACATCTCCTCAGGAGACCACATGAAGTGAACATCCTGCAACCTAATCATCATCACCATCAATCCATGTAAAACCACCTTATCTGTACTCCTGTATCTGAACAAGCCTTTCTGATCATTCACTACCATTACAATTACTCGCCAAGTAGTGCTTCATACTGCACATGCTGCAAAACCGGCATAAGCTAAGCTAAGATTAGCAGTGCAGGCCATGTTGGCCCATTTACTTGTATGAATGTATTCCAATATTTGGGGCAATGTATCTATTTATTTGAGATCTATTTATTACATCTATTTATTGATTTCGTTATTTATTTGATGCCCTGTGTTGTTAATAATTGTCATTTATAATAAATTATTTTCTTGGTATCAAATGCTAAAGTGGAAGTGATTTAATTGAACTGAAACTGGGTGCCAGGGGGATTTTTTGGGAGGGAAGCCAAGTGAGACAAAACCTTTAATCTATTTGCTTTTTAGGGGGTGGGGGGCAGAAATGAGTATGTTGCAGCTTCTACGTGCGTAACGAATGATATATTAGAGAACCCAGTATAATTTTACCTGGACTTACACACGCCTGTTTTCTAACCGACACTTTGAACACCGACACACGCTCTTTCTCTCTCCCTCCCTCAGTCACTCACTCGCACACGTAAATTGTCCTCTTGAGGTGACTTGACTTAAACATCTTATTAAGTTACTGAACCGCCCACTCGAATGCAAAACTGGCCGCTTAATGCCCAGTGCAGAGTTGATAGTGAAAAAAATCAAAAAAAGTGTGCATTTTCCTCACCCTATTTGAAGAGGAACGCCATTCTCGTGTCTTTCATGGTGGCAAAGTGGTCAATAACCATGTCCTAGAATTCCCCACTGGCCTTTAGGACCTCCACAACAACAGAGTCAATGGATATTTTGGCTAAGTTGACAAGTCTGTCCTGTCCACATGTGTTTCTCAGATATGTTTTTATCCTTTTAAGACAAGAAAATATGAGCTCTGCTGATGTGCTGGTGGCTGGTATCGTGATTATAAGCTGCAGCAGTTTGTAGACCTCCGAGAGTAAGCCCTGTAGGTCATCCTCAATAAGCCAATGAACGTCTCGTCTGTTCTCGTGGCTTTGAGAGGGCTGATTGTGCTGTTGATCCGATCCTGGCATTTTTTGAAGTCCACCGTCTACCTTTGAAGGACCTGAAGCAGTGGCTCTGTGGGGCCGTATTGAAAAACCCCGAGCAGGAAGGTGAAGTCATAATCCTCAACTTTTTGCTTCAAGGCCACACTCTGTGCAATGGTCTCCTTGTCCCATCCTGGCTCTACACACAGTAATGCAGATCTTTTTCATGAACGTGAGAAAAAAAACTGTGAAAGGCATGCTGCTTGAATACTATTTGTGCCTTAAAACCATATTTAGCTTGTGAGCATAGCTGTGGACGAATAGCGCGTTGGGGCAGTGTGCTTTCACTAAAGCCTGCACGCCACCGTGCTGTCCACTCATGCAGCTTCCTCCATCGTAGGTCTGGAAAATGAGTTAATTTGCGAGGCTGCAGTTCCCGATGGCTCTCATCAAAACTGTAATGGCTTTTGCATCTATATCCGAGCAGACATCATAAAAGTCAGGAAAACGTTCGCACACACCGCCTTTTTCAGTAACATCTGATTATAACAGTGAATTGGCACTTGTCGGAAATGTCTCATGTTGTCATCCACTTGTACAGCACTGAAAGGGCACTAGTTTATTTCTTCATCAATCTCATTAGAATATCCCCGCCTGCTCATTGTGTTTCTTTGTGCTAATACTTCTTGCCAAGTCCAGAGCCTCGTCAATCCTGACGTGCCAAAAAAGCTTCAATTTCACAGCACAGTCAATGTGACTTTTTGATTTATGGTGCCTCTCAATTGCCCGGGGCAGGTTGTCAAGGTCAGTGAAAGACAGGGCCAGCAAAATAATTGCTGAAATTCACCACTACCAGCTAGCCACTCGGTGCAGAGGTAATTCTTCTCATTTAAAGTCCGAAAACTTTTCTTCCTCTCTGCATGCAGTGCTAGTTTGGCATTGGCCTGTCCTCAGATTTTATCTAAGTTTTTGTTGTAGAGGTAGTTTAGTAAAATTATTTTTCACAAAATACTCTAAATCTCCACCCTCCATAACTGCACTTGCTAATTTGCTAATGAGATGTCAACACAAACTTGCTAATCTGCTGTTATTTCATTCAGTGACTTGATGATGACCATACTATGATTTGATTGGTGTGCAGCCAAAGGGTGGGCGGCTTCGCTTGATGGCAGCCTCACTTGATTGGGTAATCATTACGCTTTTTTTCCACCAAGGGACTTCAACTCCATTTGGCCTCCTTGCGGACAACAGTGTACAATATCATATTTCACCACCCATGCGCCAGGTAACATTTAGAGGGCCGCTGTTTTACACATGGTAAAATGCTCAATAATTAGAGGAGAGAAATTAGGAAGAGATGACAGTGAAACAACACAAAAATTATCTTAACTGTTAAAAGGAGTGTTTTTATTTAATAACAGCTACAGTCTAGAAAAATAAAGGAAGCATGGCTTTCCTTGGCCACTGATTGAAAGGGAAAAGACGGATAGATTACCTGGAGGGCCCTCAAAAAAAAAAAAAAAAAAACAGAATGAGAAGTTTGCTATTGTTTGCAATCTTTTATTTTGACGTAAATGGGATTATAAAATAATTAAAACTGGTTGAATAAATGTATTGAAAGACTTACTTTTGTATTAAAAAAAAATAGAGTGGAAGCTCTCTGAGGACCCTCTAACCCTTTAAAGGTTCAAAATTATTTAGTCCGCACCAACGCTGGGATTCGTCTCTAAACGTGGCTAAAGATGAGTGAGTTACTGCTTATGCTGCTGGGGCATCGACACCTTCATGTCATTTCCCAAGAAAGTGATATCCAAAACCAAATTCAAAAACAGAGGGAGGGCAGGAGGCCCACAGAGGTTGCTCATGCAAAGCAACCCTTTTCTCTGAAAACATTATCACACAATTTCGTCATGGTAGACCCTGAAAGATTTGACAATCTGTATACCATTTCATACCATTTCTGTAGCTTTTCTCAAATACTGTTGAGATGTCTAGAAACAGTCATTTGAGAAAAAAAAAAGAACAGAAACAAGGCTGTGACTGCTGTATGCTGCGAAAATGTAACTGAAATGTTTCCTCTTGCAGCTTACAGTATAGTTTGTTAATGAGCTTGACACTCATAAGCTATGACATAAACCTCAAAAAGATGACTCATAAAAATATATCCAGGCTGCAGCTGCACTCACAGGTAGAATTGCTAAATTTAGCACTTTATGCATATGTTTGTGATTGTTTTTTCCCACATTGTACACTTCTGTCATATACACAAATAATATTTATGTTGAACATGATGTGCGCTACAGTCACAGGTGGGACGGAATGGATTCAAGTCAAACAAAACAAACATGATGAACTTAACACTTTTGAGTCGTCAAAAAAACAACATACAACATGCATAAAAAAATAGATCATAGGTTTGAAATAGTTGGTAAAAAAGACATGTACAGAAGACATAAAAGAGACAAAAAAACAGTACTTCAGTTCTGATGCTTTGGACAGTCACCTGCATGTAATCTAATGCCTAAGTGTTTGATAAAAAGTCCCACAAACTATACATTTCAAACCTGTGAAACACAGGTTAGATTTTTTTCCTTTTTTCTTTTTTTTTTTTTTTTGCAGTTTCAACACTGCAGCACCTACATGTTCATACTGGCTACATAATTAGCTACTATATATCTCAATGACCTCTACCCCTCCACTGGTCATTTTTTTTAACCTGGTAATGCTAGGCATCAAATTCTGGCTGCAGGGAAGAAGTTTAAGGTGCAACTCTGTATTCGTTACAGAGCCAAAGGACCACATGTGAACACAATTAGGGAAAATGCCCATCCAAAGTTCGGACAGAGTTTTCTTTCAGGAAATGTGGCAATATAAAAATCAGTCAGTCAGTTTTATGTTCAAAAAATATTAAAAAAAGAAACCTGGAGAAGAACTGTTGTTTGGTCCACACTTGAACTTTGCTTTGTTTTTTTCCTGAGATTTCTCTTTCCTGATGGTGGAGCAACAGTCAAATTAAGCACAATCCGTTTCACTTAGCAGCTCGATTGTCCATCATGTCTGAAAAAAAAAAAAAAAAACCACACACACAGTTGCTTAAAAACCATCATCATCATCATCATCATCATCATCATCATCATCATCATCACGACTATGACAAATCTAGTCATATTTTGATTAGGCATGCACCAATTTATCCACACAACATCTGTATCGGCCAATATTGGACTCATTGACTGCCATGGGCCTACAAGCAAATAAGATAATGTTAAAAATGTGAGAAGATGTGTCACATAAATTTTGCGCAGGCTACAAAGCAGGGCTCAAGACAATTGTTTCATCGATTTGTGGTTGAAAAAGTACTCATCTAAATATAGTGTAATGAAGGGCTGAATGACTTTAAAACAGTTCCTTATTTTATTGTCACAAAAGGCGAGTTTAAAATTACAAAAACAAAGCAAACATACAAAAAATGTTAGTATCTCCATTTGGCCAAATTTTTATTTTAAATATCAGTATCAACCAAGAATTTCACAATTGGTGCATCCCCAGCTTTGATCAAACATATTGAAAACTGAAGTATTGGAAACTGAACATATTAGAAAGCTGCAGTGCCAAACACAAGACACAGGCAGAGAGTGGCGACAGCCAAGGATGTCAGTGGAGAGAGACAAGGAAGCAAATATGTCTTTCCATTTTGTTTCATATTGTGAATTTTTGCATAGAATAAAAAAATGAAATGCATCGGACTCTGTGTAAGCTTCTGGTGTGTAATGAACGTGAGAAAAAGGGACTCGGTTGGCAAAGGCCTTAATTTGTAGCATCATACAGCTAACATTACCTAATGGTTATTAATGGATTTAACGACAGAGTTGGGATGTTTTTCAGTGTTGGTGTGGGTTTGTTTGGAATTTTTAATGGCTTAGCGTTGGATTTAGCTGCTGCTGTGTTAGCTTGTGCTAACCAGGCAGAAATTGGACTGAAGTTCTTTAGAGGATACCAGAAAGTTTGCTGATCTAGCAGTGAATTGGAACCTTCTACGATCACTCCGCCAGCGCAAAAAGGATCAAATGTAGAAGACGTTTCAATACTACTTGGTACTGGGTTATTGCGGTCCATACTGACACCCAGTCCCAGAAAGGTCTCAACAACTTCTGGATTAATAATAATGAAATTTGCTACACAGAATCATGTCCATGTCAGGATGAAATATAATAACTTTGGTGATCCTTTGACTTTTAATCTTGCACCATCATCTTTGCATTGTTCAAAATAAGCAAACATCAGCATGCTAAGATGGTGAACATGGTAAACATTATACTGAGTACAGCATGTTATCATTATCACTGTGAGCACATTAGCATGCTGACATTAGTACTTAGGTCAAAGCAACGTTGCAACCAAATGCAGTCTCATAGAGCTGGTAGCATGGCTTTCGACTGTTATTAAACTTTTTTAGGGATAAATTAACAATATTCAACTCAAAATTTAGTTCTGGTTATCAAGCAACTATTAGATGGTGTATATGTGTAAAGTATGTTTGCAGTTTATTACCTTGCAGTGTCTGATGGACCTCATTTGGCAAGTCGTCAAGGTCCTCCAAACTTTTCTGCAAGTGGTACACAGTGGCCTCTCCCGGCCGCCTTCTCTTCCACTCCACCAGCATCTTCAGCTTCTGCATGGTCACATCTTTCTCTGCTGCTTGGATGTCATCCAGCTCCCTGGAGTTCAAGTCAAGATAGATGGCCACCTGCTTCCACTCTTTCCCGAGCCGCTTAGCCACCTGCAGAAGCTGCTTCTCTGACATATCCTGGCCCTGAGTCATCACTGTTTTCACTCCATCTGGAAAAACACACACAGGTGCTTCATTTCAGTATAATTTTAGACAGACAGGTGCATCTGGAAATAGTTCTTGTGTGGACTGATTTCAGTTGACTTGATTGAGGCAAAAAGAAGTGTGTGCCTGAAGTTCTTCTAAACTCGATCATTAGTAAAGACGTGGAAAGTCACCTGACTCATCCCGCCATCGAGGCTTTTTACAGGTCGTTTCTTCCTCTGAGGGGCTACTGCTCCTCTGTCTGCCTGTGAAAGTGATATGACGTTAGTCAACCTGCAGAAGCTGAAAGCCTGTCGTGATGGTGAACAACAATTGGATTAGCAATAAGAAGCTTACTGTACGTCCTTTTCCTTGGCTTCTTTTCTATGTTATCCACACAATCACCTAAGAGTACAGTGAAAAGACTTTCATCACCACTCTGGAGAGGAAACCAAATAACACTTGTGCACACATCCTAATAATACAAAAATGTAGTATTTGTAGATAAAAACTATGTTTCCTGTTACGGTCAGCTGTCCAATAATAAAAGAAAAACGTTGACTATTCAAACAAACAGGTTTTGGTTGGTCTGGTTTTAGCTGACAAAAACTCATGTTTTGTATTATTATTATTATTATCATTAATTAAATAATTAAAAAAAAAACATTTGTTTAAAGGGCTTTAACAGACAAAGCAAAGGTGGGAACTCAGATAATAATAAAACAAACATCAACAAACTTGCCAAACAGAAAGTTCTAGAACAGTCAAACAAAAAGGCAAGAACAAAATGCGAACACAAAAGGTCAACAAGAATAAAGCAAATAAAAATAAAAGTGATAAAACAGGCAGATCTTGAAAGGCAGTTAAAGTACTAAATGAATTAAGTTTTAAAAAATATAGGAATAAAAGCAATTAGAGGTGATAAAATAATATAAGAAATTATATAAGAAGAACTCCATCACTGGGGATAAAACAAAGATAAGAATATAAAAACAGATGAATAAGAGCTAGATCAGCAAGTAAAGAAATTTCCCAAAAAAATGTGGTAAGAACAGCAAGAACAGAATAAGCAGTCAGCATGTCAAAAATGTATTTTAGGGCATATGTGTGTATACTTCACATGCCTGTTTATGTGTGTACATGTAGATGCATATTTATATGTGCATATGCAGTATATTTTTGTACTAAGTAAACTAATGGTTCAATTTGTGATAACAATCCAATGGCTCTTTGTTGTCACAATTTATTACTCACTCATTTTATTTATATACATTTTATATCATAAAGTTTTTTCTTCTTTATGTATTTTTAGATTTTTCTCTAATTCATGTCGGTGTCTGGGGAGGGTGGGGAGGCGTTTGCTTGAAGGTTTGTGTGTAAATTGACTGAAAAATATAAAGTTTTATTTTTTTTTTTTTTCACCTGCAAATCATCAAATGTGTTCAGTGTGAGACAAAATACACTGGTACCTTCTCTGATTGTGGCGGACCATACAGTCTCCTCAGTGTTAATCTCTACAAGAGACAGTTTAAAGGGGGGAGGCTGTTCAAAGAAAGCTTCAAAGTAGCCTTTCATCTTCGTCACTGCAAGGGTGAATTTCAAATCCTGCACAGATACACATAAATAAAAATATAAATATATAATATAACATAATTGAACAGTGAAGACAATGAATACACAGGATATTTTGTTCTCAATACATAAGTTTCGCTTTTAATGACTACACATGAGAATGCAAATGCAAAGAGACAAACCTGAGGTTTGATCTCTCCCTCTGGTTCGCTCAGGAGACGATATGTGCCTTCATCCAGTTTACATGTGGGAGGCTTCTCTATCCGAATGTAGCGATTCTTGTAGCAACGCACCTGTTTGCCAATATCCTGATTCACACGAGGAGGAGCAGAAAGACAAGACAAAGCAGACTTTAAGTCACTTCTTTGTACATAATAGGGAGGCTGATTCGTAACTCAGGCTACATGATTTATTCAAAATACTCTCAAAATGACAATACGGCTGGGTGCTGAGAATATCCAATTTGCAATATTCTATTTTTCAATAAAGGTAAAAATTGTCACAACATACAGAAATGAAGCATTGTGATGTTAGAGATGCCCCAGCCTATAAATTCTATTCTAAGAGGTAAGGGAACATGTTTATGTGGTACAGACCCAAGCAAAAATCACAGCATCATTACTGTGATTGTTTTCATTGTCAATAAAATGCATAAAACACCATTCCCACTTAAATTGCGGCTAATATCACAATTGCAGCACCTGACAAAATATTTACAATATGATTTTTTTAATACTGCGCAGCCCTCAGTGGTCATTTATTTCTGAACAGAGCAACATAAAGTGCTTAGTCATGGAAAAACACGAATTAAATTATTTTAAGGAACTGTCCTTTTTTTTCATGTTACAATAAATTATGTGTGATTGTTCACCAGCTGCATCTTCCGAAAAACACATGCTCACACGCAACGACATGCACACTTCCTGACTGACCTCAGCAATGTGGTGTTAGAAAATGACTTTAATGTAGCTGTCATGATTACGTAGTGCACTTACAGGAACACACACTCCAGTGGCACTGATACCATTCCGATACAGACCACTGACATTTAAACTTGAAAATTACAATAATATGTATCATAAGGTGTTTGATGAGGTCATCAACACCAGAAAGTCAATGATCACTTGATGATGACACATCTGCTAAATAAAATAGAGCAAAACATTGTATTTTTCCTTTGTCTTGAATACATCACATGGTATAACCTCATCACAACAAATGTCTTTGCTTTAGTGTATTACACAAACCTGGAAATCTGCTGCCCACTCTTAAAAGTCTTGCAGCATGAAAGCCAGGGCAGTTACAAAATCGAACAAGAAATGAAAGTTACATTTTGTCTCTGGTTCTGTTGTCCACACACAATTTCACGGGTAAGGTATTTTGCTGGAGTTTTATCCAGTACGCAGCTGACATGATTGACTGTCAAAACAAAAAAAACTTAGGTAGACTCGGGGAACGGATTTCACGAATGGAATATTTCTTTGTGCTGTGCACGTAAGGAAAGTGGTGTTTTTGGTCTATTTGGTTTTCCTTTGGCTCTCGCTCGTCAAGGGCAAAATTCCAAAATTAAAACACTAAATGCGCAGAGTCACAAGAAGGTTGTCACTCTGACAAACAAAACGGGGCTCATTAACATCCTAAAAGTGGATTTTTGATTTTTTCATTTCCATAGGCATAAGAAATTGTAATTCAGCATATTTCACATTCCTAAGAACTCGGGCATAAAATGTGTATGTGTATAGGGGTGGGAATCACCAGCGGCCCCCACGATATGATATTATCACAATACTGAAGTAGCACTGGAGTATTGCTATAGCATGGATGGTGATATATTGTGATTCATTTCCTTTTTTGTTAAATGCTAATGATGTCTCCAATTAAAAACGTTGTCAACATCTTAATCTAAAAAGATTAAGTTTTCATTCTGTTCATCTCACTTCATCTCATCCTCAGTCATTTTTATTGTTGCAAAATGTTTCTACTGGACTGATTTTATTACTTTAGGAACAAAAATATTGCGTGGCAATTTATTTATCTTTATTTATAAAGTTTATTTGATAGGGACAATGCAAATAAACATAGTACAATTATGCTGGAATAATAAATAAAATGACAACTCAGAAAGACAAAAAATTTGGGTGCATAAGTTGCAGAGTTGATGTAAAATATGCAAAAACATGGCAGACAAAAGTAAATGCTCACTTGATGGTAATAAAATCTTATTAATTCAAAGACTGCAGGTCAATTTTTTGCTCACGTTATTTGTCATATGGTATAAGATTGTAATTGTACATTGGTTATGTATATATATATATATATATATATATATATATATATATATATATATATATATATATATATATATATATATATATATATATATATATATATATATATATATATATATATATAATATGTATATATATTATGTTATATAAAGTTTTAAACTGTTATCAAATTGTTTAAATGCCTTTAGCAAAAAAAAAAACACTGATTTGTAGCATCCATGTTTCAACATTTAACCTTACACCTCATTCACACAGCAAAGTCTGAAGTACGACTTCCCAACTCTGGTAATGGAACCATCCAAGGAGCACACGAATGCAGCATAACAATTCACAATGGCCACACCACATACATGCATGCATCCCCCCAATGCCATTCCCCTTTTAAGCCAGTTGGCACGAACACAAACATACACTTGACCTAAATGCCAAATTTAAGCTTCAAAAACTGTGACCACCAAAGGTTGCAGAAATGTTTGTGGACTGACCAACCAACCAACAAATCAACCAACCAACTGACAGAGTGAGCTGTTAAGATGGTGATTGCAGCTTATCAACATGTATGCACAGATTCAGAATTTCAGCCTTGTGTGCACTGAATCCAGTAATGTAACTGCAGTGTTTCACACTGGACACTGACAAGTAAAATTGCCAGACATGGATCAAAGTGCCTGTCTGAAAGTGGGAGGTTTTGGAGAAATTTGAGCTAATTTCTAAAACAGCTGTCTTATTTTAATCAGCGACAGCCCAGACAGTGTTGCACTTGTCAAGTAAGGAGTAGGAAAACTTTTTTGTAGAAAAATTATCTTTTGTTGAGAAGAAATTAATTCAGTTCTGTATTCACCCACACTTACCTTGACGTCGGATGCACTGTTGGTGGCCAGGTAGACATGGAAACTGTAGTTGTTGTTGTTGTCACTGCCCAGCTGCTTGTAGATCAGGACCACCCCATGGTGCTCTATAGATTGGCTCGTTTGAATGATGGGACCCACGGGTGACAGGGACGTTACGTTCCACTTAACATGGCTACCTGAGTGATCCACTGTTGGCTCTATGAGTGGACGGTTGTCCTTTATGTGCAGGACACTGAATGTCATTTCATTTTCTGGATCTGTTTGAAGGTAATAGGGAAAGCGAAAGTTTTATGTTTCACCTAGAGCAGCTTTAAATCAAAGATAAAGGATTATGACACTCCCTAAAATTTTGTTTAAAGGCCCTTAGATGGGTCATAATTAATCAAGAATTTCAGCTTTACCTCCAGGTGACATCTTTGTTGGAAATATTTGATGGTTATTATATTGTCTTATGGGCCATGAAGTCACCACAGGAAGCCAAGACCATAATTATGAATTATATATTGAACCTAGAAGACACGCAGGATTTAGAAGGCCATGAAATTCATTCTTACCAGCAAGGCAGACGGAGTGAGGGAACTGGATGGACTTGAGGACGGACGCGTCCTTGTTGATTGTGTCAACATTGAAAATGGGTCCAGCAAATTTCCAGGAGTCCCGCAGGAATGAGCCAAACTTGGACCAGGACAAGACTGAATACCGCACAAGGACCCGCTCCGATGCTTCGAACACCAGGCCAGTGACCGAACACTCATATGTGCCCTCTCCTTCCAGCTGCACCCTAAAACACACAGTCAGTGATGCTGTATGTTCAGAATCAGTATTAATGTGCACAGAGACAGTCGTACTCACTGTAATCGTCCCTTAGAGATCCTCCTAGGGGAAACCAGCTCATAACCATGGCTCTGTCAATCAGATCAACACAGTTTGTTTATTCATTTGGACAATTATAAAATCACAGTAAAAGCATTAGATCAGCTTAAATGAGCATTGATGGATTACTGAAATGGCCTACAAGACAAAGGCTCAGAGGCCCAAAATGTCAGGGCCCCCGTGGCCTTCACCTCCAAAACATTACTTAAATTATGATGTAATGACCAGGAAGAGATTCAAAATGACCCCAAAGTGAGACAAAAAGAACACAAAAAAGATGCAAAGGAACTGCAAAGAGACAAATGACCAAAAGAGACACAAAATGACTAAAACGAGATGGAAAAGCATCACAAGTAGATACAAAACAACCACAAAGAGATACATAACAACTGCAAAGAGACACAAAACACTGACATTAAAAGGACAAAACCAGTGTAAAGTCTGTGTCTTTCTCGTACGTAAGAGAGGTTTTGGGGTCTTTTGCCTAAGTGTGTCCAGGGGCCCACTTTCATGTATCCACCCATGTATACAAGGTCCTTCCCAACATCAAAAGAATGTCAAATATAATCCAGTAAAACTGCAAATAAAAGGCAGACACTTCAGATCACCACATTATGTCAGATGAACATCTGACTTCTGAGTTTACCTGCTGGATGGCTTTGCATTTTTCACAGCATAATTTGAAGGGTCGCAAATCTGTCAGGACATATGATGAAAAACGGGATGTTATTCACAGGACACTGTGTCCAGAACATTCATTGATCTGTACAAATAGTCGCAATCTGCTCACCTTTCCCATTTGAAACTTCTGCTTCGGGCCCAGTGGCTAAACCTAGAGGGTGAAATATTTCAATATTATCATTTTAAAATCACATGTTAGAGGCTGAACGTATTGGTTGACTGATTGGTAAGACTCTGGAGAAAACCCCTGACAAACTTTTCAGACTGTGGGACACTTTTGGATGTGGGCGAGGGTGGAGCACACTCAGTAACATGCCAAATTGAATTCTGTGTTCCAAAAAAGCCAACAGAGTTCGACATTTTGTGGTGTAATTATGGAGTATGGCTGCCTTTACAATGCGGCTGTGGATTGAGTCCACTAAGTTTCCACTAAAGCCATGGCAACTATTACAGCAAGCTGACATGAATATAAACAAACAAGACCAGATTCTCTGCTATTGATATTTTGTAGATGTTGCTTTATAAAATGCCACACCGTTTTTGGACTCCTCTGCATCGGCCTCTTCATTTTCTGTAAAGATGGTTAAGGAGATAAATTCAGTTAAACAGCATTTGCTCTTTATCTTGTTACATTCTAGATCTACAAATATTTTCTAGCACTGATAATAAAGGACCTTGGTTTTTACCTTCCTCTCGTCCGTCTTTATCGGCGCAGCCTTCTGGTGAAAGTCAATATGAGAAAGAAGTGGGAGAAATAGAAAAATTAAAGGAATAGTTTGACATTTTAGTGTAAGGCCAGCAAAGACATATTTTTTAAACGACTTTTCAAGCATTTTTACAGTTGTAGACAAATTTCAAAAGTCGGAATAAAATCATGAGTTCTAACTGAGTTGGTGCGCGTACAATGATCTTGATTATTTGGTGTAACATCGTCATAATGCACAGTCCGAGCAGTCTGATGTCAGTCTATTTCTCGTCTTGACGATAAACTCAAACATGTTTAATATTATCAGAAGTTTTTAGTGAAGAATAGCAGCAGCAAACAAGAAGCAGCAAAGTGGGTAGACAGTAAACATGGTGAGGACTCCAGGAAGGCGCAAGAACGTGAATAAGACTGTGGAAAGGGAGGAGAAACTGGTAGAGTTGGTGTTAATTTGGCGTGTATCTGATCTGAGTTTGGCATCATATTTTTTACCAGTAGCAGAATGGGAAATTATCTCAAATGGAATCTAGTTGTAGTCCTGTGAATAGTGACCCTGCAAGATCCCCAGTCTTTGCTTAATCTTACAGTGTGTGACTAAAATCTCACATTGACTTTAGATGTACGAGGGTGTCAGACAGTCAGTCCTTAAAATGTGTTTCTCAAAGTCTTTTCAAAGTCTTCTAGTGTTTGTTTTCTTACTAAGATGGATGAGAAGATCAGCACCACTCTCATCAAGCTTCTCATCTAAACCTCTGCAAGAAAGAAAATTTTCCCAAAATGTCAATCTACTCCTTTTAAGGCAAGATCTGTCTCTCACCAGAATCATCCTCCTCTTCATCTTCCTCCTCCTCCTCCTCTGAGCTATCTTCAGCAGACGTTCCTGTGTTCTCTGTTCCAAACAGAAATGGGCAAGGGACATGTGACACAGCTGAAAACATTACAACGAATTTACATTAAATTAACGATGAGGAAAATGGATACAAGCCATGCAGGTGAAATGTTAAATGCACGTGGTGTGATATACGTGTTTACCTGAGCTACTACTGTCACTCTCGGTCAGGTTATCTGTAACACATTAACAATTATTTTGAGGTTAGTTCTGTTTGTTCTGTAAAAACTGATGCAATTTTAAAAAGTGATGCATAAACAACGCACTATAAATGTCCATGTTGTTAGTCATCACTATTACTACATAATTATTAGGAATTGTTGTTAACCATACCAACCATCAACAACAGCAGCAGCATTGTGGAAACTTTACTGCTATGAAAGGTTTGATCATCAATCAATTTTTGTGATTATTATATTGACCAGCAGTGAATGCAGGAAAAGTAAACTTAAAAATTAAGTGTCTCGTGTTAAAGTGGAAAGATTTAGGGTTTTAACTCATCATTGTGAAGTACATCTTGATTACACAATGTAATAGCTTCAGAATAATGACACCATCTGTGTTTTGATTGGCTCTCTATAAGCCTTGCCTTCATTATCCAATTCTGTCTGCCATTAGCTACAATCTCCCAGGAAAATGAAGCCTCAATTTACGATACAAAGGAAGTGCATCAACCATTGCACAACCAAATCAGGAAGAAGAAAGCTATCGGTAGCCATTACCAGTTATCAGAGAGTATTAATGTAAGTTCTTTACAGTTAGTTGAGCCGGACTCTGAATTCTGTACTTTAAGGGTTACCGACCTAATTATCTTGGTACTACCAAGTATTGATTCACATTAAATCCACTTGTGCCCAAAGTCGGTACCCGAGAGTGCATCTGGCAGAGACCACCAGATTTAGAAGCGGAAGTGCCACAAAGCTTTCCAAAGCCTGTAGGCCAGCTAGCAGCTTCTCAAAGCCGCCGGGTTCAACTTCAGACAGGAGACAGAAGTGCACAGAAGCCAGCCACGTATCTCCGGCAGCCACTCCACTGGCCGCTTTATCAGCTTCCTATCAATGCAAACTATTACAAAAGCACCAATCTGCCGCAATAGTTTCGGCATCTGGTTTATTTACTCTCTCTATTATTTCATTAACAGCCTACATGAGCACACACACATATATACACAGACAGAAAGACCGATAGAAAATCAGATCTATGCAAGCTTAAAAAAAGAGCAGAGGAGCAGAGTTGTCTTTTAGTGTACTTAGAAGTTTACATTTTTGTTATTACAGAAAAAGCAGAGTCCCAAAACAAGGAGCCTGCTGCATACCAGTACTGAATTCCAGGTACCAGAACCAGTACTGGCATTGGTTCAAATGTAAACAGGATGAAACCCTGACAGTTACTGTCCCCAGTTGTGGAAATAGTGGCTGATTGAACAACCGCAGTAACTGTGGAAACTGTGGTAGTTGCTAAACTGAGTAAAAACAGAAAGTGATCCAGTTATCTTTGCAACAGCAGCGCCAACAATGATACCACCTGGAAACACTCGAGGGAAATGTTGTCTGTTTCTACTTTAAATTCACCTGAACAGGAAACATAATTTTGCACTTAAAACAAAAGCAAACAGCGCCCAACAATATGTAAAGCTTGCATCTACCACTACCTATTTCCCACAACTAAGACCGTATAGGAGAAAAGCATACGCATCATGAATACTCTACCTCTTTTCCTCACATATCAAACCCTGCTGAATACAGAGATGCTGTATCCGCAGGTGCAACCACATGCCTTATTGCTAAACTCCACACTGTTTAAACTTTCCTTACATAAGGAAAGTAGACTAATGTAGATTAAAGTTTCAGCACATGAGCGAAAGTACCAAGTTTTACCTTTTGTCACTGGGGCACTTCTTTTATCAGGTGCAGCCCCAGTGAGAGACCTCTATTTTTAGTTTATGTTTGAACTCTATGTGTTTTCATCCATGTTAGTCATCAAAAAGCCCTCAGCATGTCTGACTTACACCACCAGCTTTTACTTATCCATCATTCCTTAGCAGCTCAACTGTGGCACCCTGTGAAGAAGCCTGAGATAAGTGCCATGCATTAACATCCTGGCGCATTCATACAGATGGGTCCAGAGGAGCTGCTGCTCGTCTCTTCCCAGCAGCAGTGAATGTCCGTGGACCGGGCCATCTGGCTGAGTGCCTGGCTGGCTAATGGATGGAGCCCATCCTCCCTGGCCCACAGAGTTTTATCTTAGACTAACAAGCAGATGCTGCCATCGCTGCTCCACTCACAGCGCCTCCCTCATCAATCTCTCTCTCCCTAAGTCTGTTCGATCTGCCTGCTTCACCTCTGTCTGCGCTCTCTCTCCTCCATTTCTCTCTCCTTGTCCTCACATGCCTCCTACAGCCAATCTCACTCTCTGCTGCTGCTGCTGCTGCTGCCACCTCATCTGAGCCAGCAGGCATCCCTCTTCACTCTGGCATGGCTGCTTCCCTTCATCAGACTGACAAACAAGGTGGAGACAAAACACAGATACACAAATGCAAACGCTAACACACACTTGTTTAGCGCCTCAGTGGTTTGATTTCATGGGTGTTGGCTGCCATCTGCTGGTCTAAAAAAATAGCAAAACCAAGGGCTTAAAAAAGTTGGTATGTGTTTTACAGCAGCGATTTCTAGCCTTTTTAGTGAAGACAGGACTGATCCATAATAAATACAGTTTGCAGATTGGGGTCATTTTAATTTCAATATTTCAAATTTCTGTTGTATTCATTAAAGGACAGGATTGAGAGGGATATATTGGCAGAAATTGAGTAAAATATAATAAGTATGTGTACCACCATGCTTCTACAGTAGCCCAGAGTGGACAATCCAAACACTAGCTTTAGATAGGACCATTTGCGTTTTGGCATCAGCCATGGTAGTTAGAAGTTCCTCTACAACCACACAATCTGAAAAAAACGTTTTAATCTTGTGTGTGTGTGTGCGTGTGTGTCCCTTTCTATCATTCGGTGTCCTCTCTCAAAATTTGGACATTTTAGCAGGTTTGTAATCAAAGTGCATGCAGAACTTCATGAGTATTTTTTTCCTCAGCAGCAGTTTGAGGAGACTGAGACGCGGGGTGGACAACTGATCTGTCAGTGTGGTCAGAGCTGGTCAGAACAGATCAATGGATGGGAGGAGCAGCTAACTGCAAACTGTTAAAGTTCATTTTCACTTACATCTATATACATCTATATACACACACACACACACACACACACACACATACATACATATAGATATATATATATATATATACCCCGAAATCACTAAATCCGCCCCTGATGAAAACGACAGCAAGAGAGCGCAGCTGGATGTAAGACGGATGCGTCATTTTTAAAACAAATTACATCTAAAGTCTGACTAAATATGAGACTAAAACAAAGTCCTCTGTAAAAAGTATGAAGAAGTCACCTTCCACCACTAAACATTTAACTGTTCAGAAGCTATGGGGAAAAACTTGGGAGTTTTTCCTCCCTCTTTGCGATCTATCGATCAGCTGTTTGATCAGCCAGCTGTGTTATTTGTTGTTATTAGGCCTACTTGCTTTTGTCAGTAGTAGAAAATAGTAAAATTAACCTCTTGGGCTCACCTACATGGGTTCGGATAGGAACTTGTGGTTCATAAATTTCCGTCTTTTGTATACTGCAGCGGACGTGACCCCTGGTCCCCCATGGAGATTACACGCATGGTAGAGGGGCTTTGAATTGGGAGAAATACGGGAAAAATATGACACCAGGAGGACACCTGGAGAGGGCAGTGAATAATAGGAGTCTCCAGGGAAAATCAGGAAGGGCGGGAAGTTTGCTTTTAAGTTTGATTCTTCAACATTTTGGCCTGGCGGGGGGGTCTCATTGGCTTGGCGCACCGCCAGGACTGTAACACTGCAGGGAAAACACTGCGTTACGTGGCTGTAATCGATTATGTGCTGTCACTGCATACATGCAGAATCGTCCTCGCCCCGATGCATCTTAGAAATGATCTATTTCAACACCCCTAGTGAACGTGGCCATGATGTGCCTTGTTTGACTGTTTTGATTTTATGTTTAATAAAGTTCATTAAAAAAAAGTTTTATTTTCACTGTGCCTGACATTCTGCTGCTCCCTCTGTCTGTACCCAGAGTACACTCTGCAATCTGTGCAATGAATAATCAAACATTAGGCCTCTATACATATTTAAATAGCAGCCCTAATAAATAGACCAGCTAAAAAAAATATAAAATCAATACGTGGTGGCAAATGATTTAGCTTTATTCAGTGTTTTGACCGGTTTTAATCACCAGGCCTGTTTGTTTGGAGAGGACGAGACCTCTGCAGATAATTCAGCTCCTGCTAAAAAACTACTGAACAATGAACTCTGAAAGAAATCTAACCAGGAGAAGTTTCAGATGAATGAGATCTCTAATTCTCTCCGCTAAATACCCTAAATCCCCCTAAATGTTACACTCTATTCCTTTAAAACACAACCACCACTCAGAGTTCCACACAGTGTAGTACACAAGATCTAAATCTGGGAAAAATAGAGCACTCATACTTGTAATTGTAATTGGTAATCAGTACTGAGCTGATGTATTGTAATCAATATCAGGGGAGAAAAAGTCAGATCTCTGCATTCCTAATTATCACCAGCTGCTGATGACAGTCTACTATTACCAGATCAGCTACAGGGAGGAGTTTTTGCCATTTAATTTAAAAAATGAGTTTAAGTCTGAGGATGTGAAAACATGGTTCCTACTCTTGGCAATTTTTTGTTTCTCAATCTGCATGTGGGATTCCACTTCATTGATTCCCATCACAGTGAGTTTGTATGTTTGTATGATGTTTATGTATTGCCTTGTACTGCCCTGCTGGAAAAAAAAACAGGTATGTTTTTGCCCAATTTTTGATGGTTTAGTTGGTCATACCAGCTTGTGATGGTCACTCTAGCTGGTTTATCTATTGAAGTTCCTTTAAAACTATAAGCAAATCAATGTCCTTGAGTATGCAGAAATAACAGTGTCATGAGGGTAAGTATGAAAGGCAAAGGGCATAAATCAGATTAGTCCTCTGTCATGAAATGCATAAAGATAAATGTGCACAGCTTGACTGGCTGGCCACAACAGCATGTCCGGCTGGTGGCCAACCCAGCTAAATCATCAAAGACCAGCAAAAACTGAGTCAGGACCATCTAAGACCATCCTCTACCAGCTAAAACCAAACAAAAGCAACTTAAACCTGCTGCCAGTTTTTTTGTTTCAGAAATGCAAAATTTTGGTTAGATATTTTTGTTTAGCATTTTTAAGACTTCTGAAAAATTGGTTTGAGACATTAAATACTAATTAAATACCAATCACATTAATTTATTCAATGCCTTTTACGACTTTTTAAGAATCCGTGAGAACCCTGTGCTAACACAAGGAAAAAAGTAAGAAAACATTAGAAGAACTTAAAACAAAAGTAAATACAATTTGTGTATAGCGTGTTTAAAATAGCAAATTCAAAGCTGAGTACACACTTGATCGCATGACTGTGCACAAATGTTGCTTCCCTTAAAGGCAAATTACATGGAAATCAAAGAAGCAAAAGAGTGGGAAGAGAAAAGGGTGGCAAGGAATAAAGAAAGGAAGGAAGAGAAACAAAAGTAGTGACAAATAATAGATGGGAATGCACGTTAAATATTAAAAAAGAGCCAGAGGAGAGACGAAGCACAATCACTGTATACAAACAACAACCCAGACACATGTAGCCCTATGTCTGCTCTGCGAGAAAATGGAATGAGGAAGAAAACAGTGAGGGGGAGGGAAGGAATAAAAACGGGTTGATGTTTACCTTTGTTTTCAAGCGCAGGGATGTCTCCGTCTCTGTGGGGCAGAGGAGATAAAATTCAACATTAAATTACACTCACGTCAGGGTGGTGTGAAGAAAATTATGGGAGGATTTAGAGGTTGAATGTGAAGGCACTTTAAGCTGTGCAGCTGCAGGTTGTCATACACCACTTCTGCTTTTGAACAGGAACAGTTGAAAAACAGGAAATGTGTGCACGCTGCCCACATCTCACTTTCTCACACTTTTGACACCAGCCCATCCTGTCAATTGATAGATTCCCCTTTACAACCCAAATCCAACTCCTGTACTCATTCAGGTCAGTGTTGATGGTACAGCCATGGAAAAATACTGGCTGGCTGCTTTTGACATTAAACAAAACTGGTCTGGACACTTTTTCTGTTTTCATAACTCAAATAAAGCCATAGGGCTTTCATATTCAGTGTCATGCTTTATTTACCTTCAGTGGTATCAGTGATATAATAATATGGTGTTATCATTTCACACAATTATTGTGTTTTCTATATTTGACTCCACCAAAGAGTCATGTTTTCTGTTTCAGCTGTTTATCAGCAGGATTAAACATAAAATGCAGGCCTGATATTTTTATTTTTTATTTATTTATTTAACCTCTATTTAACCAGGTTGGTCCCATTAAGATTAAGACTCTTTTCAAAGGAGACTTGGCCAAGAAGTTGCAGACAGACACAGAGACAAAAATACAATTCACAAGCAGTAAAATATGCATTAAAAAAGAACTATCTATGAGTCAAAGAAAACTTTCTGTGACTCAGTAGTACAACCAGGCAGGCTAAAAATATCAACACCCTATAGAATCTGCTTTTGAGCCTTTCGTTTTAGATTTAAAAACATTTAACAACACCAGTTCCTTGAGTTTTATGTAATTCTGCAACAAATTCTAGGCTGGAGTGCAGAATATCCAAAAGCCCTTTTCCCAATTTCTGTCCGAGCATTTGGGACAGAGAGCATAAAGAAACTTAGTGAAAACATGTAGCATGGACCAAGGGAGAACCCCAATTTTGGAGTAATCCAAGGGATACACAGATCATTTTTCTTCTTGCGAGATAGGGCATTTGGCCTGGGCGGAGCTCTACGCTCTCCTAATAAGTGTAGATTTAGGGTAAGCTCTGGAATCTCATTGTTTTCCCTATTTGCAGAAAGTTACAGACGATGTTCTACTTTTCAAGTTAGCCGCTAACTGCTATTAGCTGCTTTTTAAATCTTGTGCGTTGGGTATATCACGCTGTCAAAACATCCCACCTGTCCAGCTCATGGTCCTGTCCTGTCCTCTGTCCATTTGACATGGACTTTAAGTCAGCAATGTTACGTATGTTACCAGTCAAAGGCAAGACAACTCTGTCCCCCATCCTGCAATTGTGCAATTTATACAGACCAATGAAGCAGCATACTGACACTAAATTTCCACCTTGAACATGCAGTATATAAGAGGCTGTTGACTCCAGGTGCATTAAATGCATAAATAATTGCAAGCTTTGTTTTACACACAGAAGCGTTTAACAGTGTAACACACTCCGTTGCATCAGTCATTTTGATTATTTTGCATGCATCAGCCATACTGTTAGACAAATCTGCATAAAAAAACTGTTTCAATGACTCGACATTGATTTCAACCATAACATCCAGCCCTGCACTGCAGACATCAATACCAGTTCCTGAAGATTGAGCTCCTAAAATCTTTTGATATGTGTTTGACTATCAAGGAATGTAGTCAAACAAACAAATAACCAAGTCGAAGTGAAATGGTTAAGCTGTTGTGTCTGAGCAGACCACTGGTGCAACCTGTTGACACAGTCTGAGCTTTAACAAGTGGCAACACGCCTCAGTCCTGTCAGGGAGAAAGACAGAGAGCCAACCCCACAAGATGATCGAGTTCACCACCAGCACGCGTGAAAAAGTAGGTCATATCCTACCCTGCATCTTTTCCTGTCCCACTCCCTCAGTTACAAAAATACAGAACTGAACGATCAAAAGCAAAATGATGTATCAGGAAATTAGGACTAGGCCAGACCAGATCATGGCTTTTTTATTTGACATCTGTTAATCCTGATAAGACTCTGTGGTTTCCTTTGTTTTCAAACATCTGTCCAGGAAACACGGTTTTCTCCTCTTCAAGGTCAACTCGTTCACTCTGCCAGAGAGTCACAACACAACAACACCGAGGTTTATTATTTGCCATGGTAATCAACTCCTTCTCTGAGTTTGCTCAAATGTTCTCAGACAATAAATAAGCTCCCTGCATAAGTTTGCAAACTCCCTCTGCTCTCACTATTTCTTCCTGCAAAACATGATAACAGAATCCAGCGTGAGGGTGTTGCTCTGTATCTGGCTGAAAGATAAAAACCACAACATCTACATGCTCCCTACAACTCCCCATAAACACAACGAAGACAGAGGACATCTGTGTGGAGATAAACAACTGTCAGTTGGTCTGCATCCGCTGCAAAAAAAAGACTTTTGACCTTAGTCATTAATATTATACCACGCTACTTTCACTATGATGTTTACAGTGGGTCATAAACATTGAGCAAACTTCATCCTGATACTGCTTCTAAAATAAGGTTTACTTAAATTTTATTTTACTTTTATATCCATCCTGGACGTTTAATTCTGGTTTCACTGTTTGGCATTGTTCATTCGGGGACTTTTCCAGCCCTCATCACCCGGCCAGTGATACCCTGGCAACAACATGGTAGCACTCACAAAGGACAATGAGTCATCAGTATCATCTCACCTGCCTGTGGTTCACAATACAACTGATAGTAAATATTGTATAACTAACGAAGAGATTGGTATGAATCATTTTAACCACAAATACAACTATTTTAATTGCATGCTGGTAAAAAAAAAAACAAAACAAAAAAAAAACATGTGTGACATGTGGCACATGAGTTTTACAGCATCAACCATAATTAAAAGCTGTAAGTATAAAATTATAGTGACTGTTGACGAGGTTATGCTGACATTAATGCATGTGTTTATTTTTCTCTCCTAAAATAGGCTATTCCGTGGGGTGGGGATAACCACAGGCCCCACCGTATTATATTATCACAATATTTGAGTAATGATTCAATAATTTTGGCATTTGCAACATATATTACAATTTATTTCCCTTTTCAAAAACAATGTGCCAAAAGGAAAACTTTGTCAACACCTATATCATCTGATAAGGTTGAGTTTTTAGTATGTTTCTATCACTTTTAATGCAGCAAAAATGTATCTAATAGACTGAAAAATCACTTGATTGTATTTTATATTAGCCTACAGCAAAGAAAACAAACTTTGTATTTGCAATATAATTATTTATATAATAAAAAGTAATAATATAATTTTTAAAAAATCTGTAAATTGCATCTGTGAATTGATACAATATTGTTAAATAAAACATCACCATACTATGCTGCATAGATTCCCTACCCCACCCCTAAATATTCCTATAAGTATTTTTGTGTTTATTAACCTACATTTGGCATAAGGCTATCAATCAATTAGTCCTCAATTATTGAACTATCGCAAAGTAATTAGATGACCGATTAATACATGAGTCTTTTTTATTAGTCTAAAACAACTGATTCGAGCCTCTTAAATATTAATATTTTCTGGTTTCTTTACTCCTATATGACAGTAAACTCACTATCTTTGGATTACAGAGAAAACAAGACATCTGATGACTCCATATTGGGCTTTGGGAAACACTGGTGTGTGTGTGTGTGTGTGTGTGTGTGTGTGTGTGTGTGTGTGTGTGTGTGTATACACGCACATTTTATAAATGAATATGATCGTTAATTGCAGCCATATGCTTCAATATGCTTCACCGTCTTCATCCTTTGTTATCAAACACACGTCTTATTTTAGCACGCTGTTAGATTGTCAGTGAGTCATCACGATGTAACAACACAGCAGCGTGAAGCAGGGACACAAAGAGCTCTCGACTCTGTTGTTGCTTCGTCTTACAATCAATATCAACAAGGATGTGATAATTGTAGAATTGTTTATTTTTTCTAAAAATGTGCAAACACACGACCCAGTAACCGACAGCAACAAAAGACACCACTTCCTGTGTTTACGCAGAGCGATTTTAGCGCCGCATCCTCTGCAGACATCATGCTGTTTGAGCTACACGCGATCAAACATTGATGTAAAACCAAAGCAACACTTCAGTGTTAACAAAAATAAGTCTTACCCGTCCTCCAGGTGACAAGCCGCTCCACTGTTCGCCATCTCCGCCACCATCCTCTCTCTGTTACCCCGTTATACTTTCTGTTCCTCCACACCGTGCAGTGGCTGCGCGTAAAAGCACCTGAAAGGCAATATGATCCTATCATCTGCTATCAGTGTCTCGTTAAAACGCTGGACTGTAATTGGCGCAATGATGGTAATCGGAGCCTTCGTTGCTTTAGGACTTCTTCAGACTATGTGTCCCTTAGTACAGCAGCTCAGCAAAACATCTGTATTTGACCCTTTGAAAAAGCGCCGATTGTTTCCAGAATCAACAAATAAAACATCCGTTTTGCAGTGTGGATGTGGATGTATTATTTCCTCTCACAAACACTCACTTGTGCGCAAGTCACACGCACAGATCTTCACATCACGCTGTTCAAAAACTGCGCCTGTTGACAGCATGTAGGCGCAGCTTTCACCATCAGCGGAGCTACGCAGTTGCAGCGCAGTGCGTAAAAGCTCACAAATGAGCGCCACATGTGGGCGGGGTGCAGCATCCCGCCTTTCACATGGGCTTTGTTAAGTAGTGTAGATGATTTACAGACGGGCTTTTTACACTTTTTTAGATGTCAAAGATACCAAGAATAAAAAAGGAGGTCGATTAGATAAGGATGTGTTTGCTGTTGCACATTATTAGAGGCTGGAGTCAGCTGCATGTCTGGTCCTGTTATTAACAAAACAATTAACATTAACATTTTAGACAAAGTATTATAATCAACTTTTTTTCGTTTCTTCACACACTCAGATGTTTATCCTAAAGGCAACTACAAGCCGATATAAAGAAATTGGGAATAGAGCTGGATAAAAGGGGGGTGGGCGCATTTTGTTTCCCCTGCTTTCAAAATAAGATGTCTGCATTCATGAGAGACATATTTGTTAGTTGCACATTTTCTCCCACACATAAAAGGAACAGCCAGCACTCCACAGTGCAACTAGGTCACTTTGAGCGGGAAAACATGCACATCAGATTGCAACGTTGTATTACCCAGAAGGCACCAGCAGATGTCCCATCAGACAACAAAACAAGCAAAAGGCAGCAGCAAAACCATGCCTCCCCAGAATATCCTCACACTGGAAGACACACTGAAACTTCATGCCTTTTGAGGACTGATCAGAGTGGCAACATAGTGTAATGTTAAAATGAAAGGAATCAAAGTGTCTATCTGTGGCACAAGCTCTCTGTCCATCAGAGATAGCAAGAATGGTAGGGAGAGCTCTCTGTGAGCGCCTGAGATGTCCAGTGGGAGGAATGAGTGAAGGATCAAGGGCTTTCTTATTGATCTTCCACTCATTGATCTTTTCCTTTTTCCCTCTTTCCATCTGCCGGTCCACCTTTCACGGATGGGTATGTAGTTTGCAGCAGGGAGGAAAGAGAGAGAGAGAGGGAGAAAGAGACAGATGCCGCAGACGAACAGGGACATTATCCAAGTCTCAGAGTCTAAAGGGAGAGATCAACTCCTCAGTGCAGGAAGATACAGCACCACATCAGACTCTGTGGTGAGACGATACTCCCAATACCTCAGGAAATTAGAGGAGATAAAGTGAGAGAAGTGGAGAGCAGAAAAAGACAGGAGGACAGGGAAGGTCAGGGGAAGATGGGATGAGAGGAGAAGAAGCGCGACAGGATTAGCCCAGAATAGAAGGAGGGAGAGAGTCATTTAAAGTATGAAATTGTAAAAGCTGGAGGCAAGAGGGTTAAAATTTAGGCATGGAGTTAAGTCACAAAAAAGGTAGTGCAATCATGATTGTTGAGACTTGACTGCCAGAAGATTCAATTTCACTTTGAGGAAAACTAAGGAGAAACAACCTCAGATTGGTAAATATTTAACAGTTTTAAGACTACAGCCACAGCAGCAGTTCTATGAGCCTGTACTAAAGTAAAGCGGTGCTTTGAGCTACATGCTCCCACATGTTAGTTTACATTTGTTAATCAGCACCACACATACTACAGATTAAATTCATGGATTGCCTTTCATTCTGCTGGTGTTTGGTCATAAAAATATTGGGCAAATTGAAAATTTGTCAGAAGAGTCAGGAGATCATATACGGCCCTCACCCACCAAACCTAAAAAAGGCAGAATGTTGCATCACCTCGCCAAAAATTTGCACCTGACCGTCTGCAAAGACTACAATCAACAGCCAACGAGCACTTAAGTTCTGCACCTGAGAGGAGATAATGCTTCATACCAGCAGGTGGTGGTAGTCTGTATCCATCTTCAAAAATGGAAACTGGAAGACAAACAGGATGGATTCAAGGTGCAAGTTAGCCAGTTAGCTCATCAACAACACAACTTGATGTTAAAAAAGAAAAGAAATAACATTTACTGTGCACTAGCAAACAATAAAATAAACAATTACAAGTCATTTCTTAAATAAAAAATCTTACCAAATACAAAAAGTTTGTCTCAAGCCCAGTCAACTGTGCAGGACACATCACCAAAACTTAAGGCCATAGACATTCGCCAATGGCCCAAAATTGACTGACGGCCAACCAATGGCTTGGTGTGTCAGGGCCTTTAGTTATTTGGATTTATCCTCAGGGATCCACAAATGTCTGTACAACATTGTGTAACAATCCACCCAGAAGATGTTGAGATATTTCACTGAGTAAGAGACAACTTTGACCTGCTGATGGCACTGGAGGAGAAGTCGGAGGAACACCAGAGTCACTAGGATTCATCCTCTGGGGATCATGGATGCCTGAATAAGATTTAACCCGTAGCCTTCAAATAGTTGATCAGATTTTTCAGTCTTGACCAAAATGGTGGACCTATGGACTGACTGACATTGTCATCTTTAGAGCCATGCTGCTAACTAGTGTGGCTAAAATGTTGTGTTGTTGTTCATTTAACTCACATACAGATGCTTTCCAATAAAAAAAGACATTTTGGCTATTGTATTGTAATTAGGATATTAAGTGGTGATAGTCTGGGATGACTCGCATTTTGACTTTGAGGTCCTCAGACATGATTTTGACTAGATTCAAATATATATACCCATTGTGTTGTAATCATAAAATTCAGGCCTGAGGTATATTATAAAAAAAAACTGACATAATCTTTTCCTCCGCTGTGGCTCACTTAAAACAGTCACTCATTATGTGTGTGTGGGTGTGTGTATGTTATGGCAAGGCTGTTTTTACAGATCGACCAACCTGTTTGAAAACTATGATGTCACACACCCTAGAGGTTTAATATGAGCCCTCATTGTGCAGACTCATTATCCATCACATAGACACACACAGACACAAATAACACAAAAACACACAGTCACTCACATATAAGGACATTCAGTCAGCAGGAAGAAAACCCATAACCTCTGTGCTCAAACGCTCCCTTTATAACATACATGTATTCACACAAGCAGATGCACAAAAGGTGTCCTCTTACTCTGGAGATCCTTTACGTTTCAATGGGCCATCCATAGTAACCAAAGAGCCGTGGCTGCTGCGGCCCTGCATAAAGAAGCTGGAGAGAGTTGAACAGGGACAAAGAGAAACACCTTTGCATAGAGAAAATGGGAGAGATACTCTGGAGATCGTCCAGCCATGAGAGATTTCAGAGGTAACCTCATTCAATCCAGTAAAAACAGCATTATGTATAATGCATGGGCCTAAGAGTTGGCAGTTCTCTTTATTTCCTGTGCAATCAATAGGATAAACTCCCTATATAGATGTACAAAAGTACAAAGACAGAGCAATGCCGTTGTACTTTGAAACAGGGTTTTGAGTCAACAAGGGAAAAATCTTTCGGAAAGTGTCAGTTGATTTAATAGCAGATAAGTCTTGGACTTGAACACTAATGACTTGGGACTGAACTTATGACTTCACTCATCATGCACCCCTTTCCCTTTGAATTCATTTTTATTATCCAAGGCCTATATTGGTTTGTTCTATCTTTAGTTTTGTACATTTTATTGTTTTTCAGCCGTCACCCCTGTTTGCTGTTGCCATCGTCTGTTTTGTTCCACTTGGGTTGAGATGTTTTATGAGTCCCTTGGGGTTTTTTTCATTTCACCCACACAGTTTACATGTGTGTTTGTTTTTTTGTTTGTTCTCTATTTTCAGTGTGTTGTGATTTAGATGAGAAAAAAACCTCAACACCCCCTTTAATGAGCGTTTTTGTCACATTTCTCAAAATTAGCTACAACCACAACAGTTTTCTCGGTATCTGAAAAACTGATTAAATTTATTACCTTTTATTTCAACTGTAGATATGGGAAATTCATTTTAAAGATATAGAAATTCAAGTACAGTGTTATAGATAATGTGATGGAGGAAATCATGTGTGATCAAAAAACAAGAGTCTAAATCAAAGCTAGTACATAGATTATAAAAAATAATGTACGTGGCTACCATGGCATCACCCGTTGGATTGTGCACTACTGTTTTGAAGCTTGTAGTTCGGCATTTCAGTAGTCGCCATCTTGCAAATTTCTTTTTTTTGGAGCCAAAAGTGACCATATTTGGAAAGGAGAGTAGAGCTGGTGAGGAGTGCGGGGGAAGGATCTGACTCATAGACTGTGGTGCATGGATGTATAAAGAGAGTTGGATACAGCATTGAAGGCGAGACCTCATTCACTTCTATAAAACTTACTTAGTGGTGCATAACGTCAAAGACGTTCAATTGCTGCATATGAAATTACCCACATTATTGGCATTGCTTCCACATCATTGGGCCCATAGAGTAAACTCACTTAAGACTTCTGCTGCTGAGCTGCCTACTTCAGGTCTAGCGCTCTGCTGACTTCAACAGGGATAAAATGTTTTAATTGTGTAGCTCTTCTAGACTTTCCAAATGTTATCAGACCAAGTGGATCAAATTCTAATTGTAAATCATATTATTTCTTTAGGGCTGTGACCACTCCAAAACTGTAACTCTGGCTACTATGAAAAGTGGCTTCAAAACTGGGGACCTGCTGTCGTGACGTCTTGCAGACAGCCTGTTACTCAAACCAGCCACACTCCTAATCATGTATAACTTTAAGACTTAATAAACTGTAAATGGGAGAGCTATATACAAATTCAACCCCATATAATTGTTAAAAAGCGGGAAATTAGGGGGACCAAAACCATTTTTGTACCAGGCTGGTTATTATGAGGGTCTATGGGGATTGACTCGCCTCTAGAGCCAAGTGGCCGTTAGAGGAACTGCAGTTTTTGGTACTTCTTTTTTTTTTTTTTTTTTCATTTTTCAGCTTATGAATATGTACAAAATTTGGCAACAATCCATCTGATAGTTAAGATATTTCAGTGTGGATCAAAGTGGTGGACAGACCAACTAACATTACAATAGACAGAGCCATGTAGTTAACGTAAAGATTGACTAAGTTTGACCACTTTATTGTAAAAAGTAGCTTTCAAGTCAGCAAAGTATCATGTTTTGTCTTTACTTTACATCTGCTTGTTCCACTGCTTTTTTTGTCATATCACACTTATTGAGTTAAATAGGCCTATTCAAATCTAAGTTGCCATCTATTTTCCAGCTGCATTGTTGTATTGAGTGTATCTGACATCCAATATTTGATCTTGATTTGATCCCTGGAATCTTAACTACAATTTAAAGTAAAAGTTTGTGGGGTTGAGCAATCACTCTTTGCACAACATAAGTTTTTAATGGCAGACCTCCCAGAGGGTACATGGAGTTGAAGAAGTTAAGCCTTCAGTGGTCAGCTCTCTAATGTGCAGGGGTTTTGGCTTATGTTCTTTGTGAAAGGCATCAGAGTTGGTCCAAAAAAAGATCTGTATCGTGTGTGAAGTGTGTGTTTTCCGAGAAACATCTGTCCTTGATGTTGTTAGTGCTTGACACCTACACAGTCTTACTGAGAAGGTCTTGGGACTCTTTCATTGTTCCCACTTTCACCAAAGGGGGTTGGTTATAATTGTTGTGCGTTTTCACATATTAACAGATTTCCTGTCTCTGGACATCCATAAAACTGCACGGAGGGAAGAAACAAGGGAAGCGAGGACATAATTTAGGCCATGAGAGGGATAAAGAGAGTTTAGCGTCTGCATGGTCCCAAGGGAACTTGGATGTGAGTTTCTTCTTCCCTCACATTAGCTTACACCCTCCCACGTCTTATACAAACCCTCATCTCATTGCTCAATATCATACCAGGCCTGTTAGTGTTTCTGTGTAATGTATGTTGTGTCTTGGCTTCTTTTTCTTTTTATCTTTCCCGCTTTGTAGATTCCTTATTTTGGAGTCCTCGAGGAACTCTGTGAATTCAGGGGCCACAGAAGGACGAGTCCTGGGATGTAATGTGGGGGTTTGGTAGGAGAGACGCAACTGAAGGCTGTAGTCTAGTCACCTTCTGAGACGCAGACACCCCCCCACCCCCACCTTAGGAGTGACTCAGCGCAGTAGTGCGGAGGCAGGGGGTCAAAAATCCCCTGCCCTCCGCCTCCACTCAAAACATGTGGGAATGAGAAAACTTTATCCTATATTTAACCTCCAGGTGTCTGGTTTGTGTGTGTGTGTGTGTGTGTGTGTATACAAGTGTGGGTCCCAGTAACTGAGTCATCAGCAGCTGGGTGTGTGTAGTTATCTTATAGGGGGAAAAGTGGTTGCCAGTGTTGTTGGGGGTTGGTTTGAGGCTTTTAGCAGTCTAGGAAAAGTTGTGTTTTTGCCCCCTAATGCTCCACACTCACCGCCCTCTGATGAGAACTTTCCCCATTAAATCAGTCTGAGGTTTGAGTGTGTGTACATTAGATTTGCGTGAAATGTAATGAAATAAATTGAGAAAATAGGCAAGAGAATAAAAAGTGTCATTATAAATATGTATGCAGACTGTAAATCTCCATCCTGTGTTGTAAGCTACATAACATCACAAAGTTTAGCACAATAAAAAGAGTAAAACATTCTCTCTTAATGCTCGGATAGGCAGTTTAATTTCGGCTTAGTTGGTTATAATCTCATGATAATATTTAAGCATACTGTAATTCAAGTGGACAGAAAGATAAATACACATCTGCAGCTTCCCGTGGCTCTAATCCCAAGCATTAGAAAATCGAGCTCATGACAGGAGACTTTGGCCAATCACAGGTACAATTTTTCCTGTTGAACTTGAAACTCCAGTATATGAAAAGTCACAATAATACTTCAATAATAATCTTTTGATTAAAATCAAAACTAAACTACTTGCCAAAAGTTTTTCCAAACTAGAAATTCAAAACATATAGCTTCTGACTGACTGTTTTGGTTTATCTTAGCATTTAGTTTGTTTTGCCAGCTAATTTTTTTTCTCTTTTCTTAGGCAATTTCATTTTATCATTTCATTTAAAAATGCTCTTTTTGTCCTTCTTTCTCCTTTGATCACTGCACATTGCACAATATAATGGCAATTTTAATAAATACATGTTCTTCACCACATGGTTGCCATGTGCATCATATCTTTTTGGCTATATGATAACATTTCTTCTATTCGGAGATCTTACTCAACAACAGGTGGGATTCAGCCCTTTCCAGTGAAAACATAACACAATAATATGTATCAAAGTTTAACCAGATCAAGCAAAAGGCAGTGAAAAGCACCATTCATAAGGTCAGATAGGCCCCCAAAAGTCTAGGGCCAGCCCTGACACAGAGTGTAACATTCAAGATCTCTGGTTGGTTATATCTGTGGCAGTGTGGAAGAGTTCCCAAAAGGTAAAAAGAAAGTGGTTGATATATGTCTTTAGAAATCTTTCCTGGCAACGTTATGTTCCCATTCAAACAGAAAGCAATGATGCTGAGTCAAATCACTAAGTGCTATTACCCATCAAACTTGTCTAAATGATCGCAGTGTATTATGGCCAATATGGCAGCCCTATACAGTTATTCACTATAAAGTCAAAAAGCCCAGCTCAGCACAAACCTCCCAACTCATCAGATTTATTAAGAGCACTGAAAGTGACTCCCCAGAGACACAGAAAAGGGATTTTACCCCTCTCGCTCTCTTCTGTTAAGAATTTTTTGGCCTCTTAGAGCAGGTTTTCTCTTTAAAGGAAGTCTGATTCTGATTCTTCTCAAAGCCAAAAACTACACGCTGGGAGAACAAGCCACATAAAGGTAAGAGGCGAACACTTTCTTTCAAACATATTTGCCAGACATGACCACATCCACACGCTTGCTCAGTTGACTTCTGAAGAAAAACACAAAGTTTACACTACCGCAGTGTTTCAAATGAAGTCTGTCCCGTGACCTGCATCACATGTCAACCCTTCTCGCTTCCATTTGCCATGTCCCTCTCAGTGACGCAAAAAGGGAGGAAAAAAAAGCTTGAAACAAAGACACCCACACAAACAAACTAAAACATAAATATAGTTGCCCCTTACTCTCTCTCACACATACACACACAATCCCGTGCACTTAAAGACCTCTGAGCCAGCAGAGCGATAAGATTAGAGGAAGTACGTGGGTGTAAAATAGCTGTGGTGTGGGACTTTCTGGATTCACACAATCTGCACTGACTGCGGGCCCTGCTTTTTATTAGAGTTCAAGCTGATGGGAATACACAGACGCTGATGACACCCACACACATATCCTGCGATTCTGGGCTAAGATCTGCATAGATACAGTATTTACACACACACACTGAACATGCCAATACTTAATCATCCCTCCCCCATAGTCTGCAAATACAGACATAACTATCCTTACACGTCTTCACATTATGACAAGATGTATGTGTGCACAGTGCTTTGAGACTATACTATATATGACATCATGTAAAGATCTAATAGTTTCCTTGGACTGACGCCGTTCACCGCAGAATCAAAAGTATATATTGGTCCTGTTACCTGTAGTGCTGTTTATCAGTCTCAATTGTTTTGGTGTGAGTTGCAGTGTGTTGGAGACATCAGCCGTAGAGATGTCTGCCTTCTCTCCAATATAATGGAACTAGATGGCCCTTGGCTTGTGGTGCTCAAAGTAAAAAAATAAATTAAAAAAAAACATTTGAAAAACTCAACAGCAATGTCTCTTTCCAGAAATCGCAACCAGGTTACTCATCATAACAAGATACAAATTATTTTCTCTCTACCGAACTGCACCTACTAACTGAATCACCATGCAGATGGAAACATGCATCCACTCATGGACGAGAGGTTTGTGGAGATACGAGTTGTAATCAGATGTCCTCCTTAGCTGAGCTGTAACATTAGCTAGCTCAGTGGTGTTAGGTAAGCTAGCTGTATTATTCAACTAGATGCAACATCCTTCTACACATTGACACGCTTGGCAGGTGGTAGAAAGAAAATAGTTCCTGCATGAAACTGCTCACACGAAGGTCTATAGATCATCCTTAGTAACAGGGTTATGGTTTCTGGAAATAGAAATTGCTGGTGAGTTTCCCATAGACTGTAAAAAATATGGACGCAGCTACAATTATGTCAGCCATGGTGTTTTTAAGCTTCATGCTCAGCATTTTGGCTATCACCATCTTGGTTTTTGGTGCCACAAGTGACCATATTTGGGCAAAATGCTGGTGCTGTGGAGGAGCAAGGAGTGGATCTGACTGAGAATTTGAGACACAATCTGCAGATATGGCCTAAATGAAATGTTAAAGGTTGAGTTATTTAAAATAAAAAAAAATAAAAGATCACAGTACAGTTTTCATAGATGGGATAATTAGCTATAATCTGGTTTTTTTTTGTACCAGGCTGTAAACATGTTTATTTCTGCTGTAAAGTTGGGCATTTTAACAAGGGCGTCTATAGGGATTGACTCAAGTGGCCGTTTGAGGAACTGCAGTTTTTGACACGGTGAAGGCAAGCGCCAAATAGTTCCATTATATTGAAGAGAAGGCAGACATACATAGCCAATATTTCCAACACTCAACAACTCACACCAAAACAATCTAGACTGATAAAAAACACTACAGGTAAGAGGAAAAATATGTATTTCTGAATCTGGGGTGAACTGTCCCTTTAAATATAGTAAGTAAAGAAGCTACAGAGGCTGAAGTTGGTCTTAGAGCAGTAACCCTGAGGTCGTGACTCCTGCTCTGGTGCAAACAAAGCGAAAAACCAGAATCATCAGTGGTTCCATTAATAAAGTCTTCAGGCTTCACAAGGCTTTCTTTGTTTCATAATTAATGCAAACGCGATAACCGTGACATTGACAGTTGGGCGGTCAGTACATCAACCTCTCTGACACATGAAAATGAACGCTGCCATTCATCATCACACATGGACCCCATAAGGCTGAATTATTAACCACAACACAAGAGACCTTTGTAGCAGATTAATGGAAGCATGCAGCACAGCACATTTATTACAGAGATAGTGTAGTCATTGTATTATCGTGTTAAATTGTTAGCCATACAGGAGGCTGCAGCTTCAAATTGTTGTGTGAGTTAACACAACAGATGCAAAGTTGCCCTTGTGTTGCTGGCATTAACAGATATGTTGCGATGCATTTCATCCAATTCTCTTTCTCCGTCTACAGCCATCTTACCAGCATCTACATTTCTGCTTCTGTGTGCATCTTCAGTTAGTTTAAAGTATTTACTGAAAGCTGCTCCAGAATGGATGGAGAAAAAGAAAGAGGTGGGGAAAGAGATAAAGACAATTTGTTCAATCAATCATACCCACACAAGAACAGCACTTTGTGGTAGATTTCAGGCAAAGAGGGAAAAAGAGGTAGGATGTGGTGGGTTAGAAAAAGACTGAGGAGGAGAAATAGTCAGAGAAAGAAGACAGATGTGAAAAGGAAAAGGAAGGGATTGCATTTTAATATATTGTCATCAAGTCTTTTTGATCGCTAAGAAAGTTAAAATGGAAAAATGACTGAACTTCCATTTATAAGCTCAAATTTCTACAGTTATTTGTTATCTCAATTTTTATTTTCTAAATTCCTTGCATGGGTTTGATTTGGGTGTGATTAAAAAAGCCAAATGGTTTCAAGTTGTCCCCTACACTGTGAAGCTTTATTTTTTTTACTTTCCAGACACTCTAGCGTGAAAGCTGTGATCAAAAATAGCAGTTTCTTCCTATACAAGTCAATAAGAGTCCAGTGAGCAGCAGAATAGCAAAAGTGCTGGGAAAGCCCTTGAAACAAAGGAACTGAAAGGGGTTTCTCTCCGAGCCACTGTCCACAGGCTATTGATTGTGTATTTGTTTATTTGGTTAGAAGGGTGCCCTGAGATCACATTTCCCTAATCGAGGCAGATTAGAAAAAGACATACGATGCTGCATAAATTAGGTTGCATGATGTTACCCTTCTACTGAATTTCATGTCATAATGCTCCGTTAATTGGATTTGGTGTATTGTGCATTAGGCCTTGTTTGGGAAAGAAAGACATACAGACTGGCTATTAGTGACAAAGAGTAACACGAAGATAGGAGGGAGTGAAACGACTGTGATTTAAAAGGATCCCCTTCATGATTTACATCATGAGGCAATAGACCATTCCAACATCATAACCTCCCCTTTACAAGCATTATGTTAAATTCACCTAAAATGCCTATCCAAGGAATATCCAAAGTACATGAAAGCTATTCTTGCTTAATTTTTTTTTGTACAAGTACGTGTATGGTCTTATTTGAATGGTAAGACTGAAGTTTTTTCCCCCCAAAAGTCAAAATCATTGGAAGTGCATCTGTCATTGACTTATACAAGTGACAACGCACTGAAATAAAAATCTGTCTGTGCAGATCCATATTCAGACATCCAGGTTATAGAAACTTCAAAAAAGTTTTATTTTTAAAAACACTGGACTAAAAACTTCCATCCTAAAGACCAGATTCCTAAACATCAAAAGAGCAACCTGGTGTATGCGGTCAAATGCAGCGAGGAGTGCAAAGATCTATATATCAGGGAAACCAAACAACAGCTCAGAAAGCGCATGTCCCAACACAGACGGGGAGACTCCTCTGGACAAGACTCAGCGGTCTACACCCACTTACAACTTACACAGTTTTCAAGACCACGATGTACACATCTTGGACAGAGAAGATGGGTGGTTTTAGAGAGGGGTCAAGGAGGCCATCTATGTTAAAGTGGAACAGCCCTCACTAAACAGAGGAGGGGGACTGCCACATCACTTGTCGTCAGCTTACAATGCTGTGTTAAAAACAGTTCCTCAGCGCTTTATCGACAAACCGACTTGCTCCACCTCACAGTCGGGGGGGAGGGACGCCAACAGAATCTGCTGGGAACACTATCTTCTCTGGCAAACACACCTGTGGACTACATCTCCCACAAGCCATGTGATCTCATGCCATGTGCTTGTCATGTGACTTCTTTGTGTGTATTTATTTGCCAAAGCTACTTCCTGTTGCAAACATTACCGCTGATTGAGGTGTTTGGATGAACACCAAAACCTCTAATTTTTAAGCTTTTAGTCCAGTGTTTTTAGAAATATAACCTTTGTGAAACTGCAATAAAAAGTTTGTTTTATTAAATCGTTGCCTGAATTTTTTTTTTTTTTTTTGAAAAAAGATGCTGCAGATGACTAGTACTGGGACTTTTTACCTGGAAAACACAATGGGGCCATGTCATTAAGCCTCATCAACAACAATCATCAACAGAATACAAACATTTTACATATGTTTTTCTAAGGATTTGTCAAGCGTTTTTCAAAAAGAGGGTAAAACAATGCACCGATTGTGTGAATATGAGTAGAAAATCTAATTAACACAGAAACAAATGTCAATGAGGAGCTTACTGTATATAAATACACTTCTAGAAGCAACACATTCTCATCACAACTCATCAAATATAGCCACTTGGTCAGTGCCATTCATGTCTACATATGGCGCACTAGGTATTCTAATACGTATGTTGTTGACATTACCAGATGGTGAGTCGATTTACGCCCGTCCCACATTGTCTGTTTTTTAAATACACTTATGTTTTACAGGACATGTACAGTTTACACTCATTAGACAGGCTTAAACTGTCTATTAACTGTCTAGTAATGTCTATTTTACAGACATTACAACACTGCCCCCTCCAACCTGCCCTACAGGGAGTTTCCAGCTCCTTATATTGCAGTGTTACCGGCAGCATTTATAACTGATGCCATCCAATGGTTTATTATACCACCACAGGTGCCTCCTAGCCAACCGGTGGTGCATCATACTACAACAAAAGGAGCTGTCTGGCCGAGCAATAAACTGACGCCACTCAGCAGCATATCGGACAGACATCAAGAGTAGCTTTTGGTGTTGATGTCTGACTCTGAAATCACTGACCAAGCAGCAGTATTTGATGACTTGAGAAAGAAAATGGGCGGCTAGAAAATCTAAATTGATGGGAAAGACTGTTTTTCCTCCTTAAAACAACAGAGGAGCCATTTGTTTCACATTTATGTAGACTTATAGTGGTCTGTAGTGCCAGGAATGAGTTCAAATTACTCTGTAGGTGAGAAGTGTCATTGACAACAAGACCCATAAGCCATGGGGCCAGTCACTGGATACTGATTGGCTCTGTAATCTAAGAAGTGACGCAGGAAGTTAACACAGACCTTCACTGGCTATTACAGGCTATGGGGTGGGCACGGAAGCTCCTATTGGTTCAAGTAAAGTGTTAAAAAGCACAGAGTTAGGAGAAAAAAAATATGGATGTTATGTGAAGAATTATGCACATTTGGAATGATGCAACAGCAGATTGTGTAATGTTTTTAGTCTGTATATTTCCCTGGATTTAAATCATCTGGACCTTTGGGAGTGTATGAGGGCTTTATGAGCAGTGTCTTTGTTTGCATAATACCGATCTGTGGATTAAATAAATGTTTCATAGTTGAGTTAGAACTTTTTCTTTGTTTGTTTCTAATCGCACAGAAGCCTTTATTGAATCTGCTGTGGTGGTTGTATCTTGAAATGGTCCGCATTAGTCAAACTGCAAGGAGCGTAGCTTTCGAACAACAGGTGGTATGATCAAACCACTTAAACGCAGCAAATATAGCAGTTGTTTACATATCATAATAATCAAATAAAACCTAACAAAGACCATGGGTGGGACGTCAGATTTATATGATTTAATGTAACAACCTAAAATATTCTTTGTTCTCTCTTAATATCATAAATCAGGATATATTCAGATGTAATAAGGACGCAAGGCTTTGAAAATTGACCTTCGTTACTCCATGCAACCACTGTAAAAAATTATGCACACAGTCACTGTTTCTTTGCAGTACATCTAATTATGTAGACCAGTTTAATTAATGAGTTAATATTCAGTACTTGAAGAGCAGTTCACTGAGCCGTCTGCCATTCTTGGAATTTATCCAGAGACATCTTTAGTGTAAATTAACATGTTGGGCAAGTAGACTATCGTTTAAACTGGAGATTTAGTTTTATGGTTATGTTTCTCAGTGCTGCAGACACATGGTCCTCTTGGGTGATGCTAGACTAATGTGAGTACAGACACTCTTCTAATGGGGGCCCATTACAACCCACACTGCAAGAACTATTCATTTTTTATGAGAGGGGTAGATCTGTTGGCGCCTTATATCAGGGGCAGTCACCCTCACTGGTTACATCTGGCTCTGAGTTCATGCAGGATTCAGTGAGGCTGCAAGTTTAAAGGAGGATTTTGCCTTTTGGGGGTGATGGATCATGAAGTGGGGCCAGGGGACTTGCAGAGATCCTTGACTTGATTAACTTAAGTAAAAATTTGACACTCCTCTGCTTTAGCTTTAGATAGAAATATCACACTTTTACTACTTTAGAAGTATAGGCTACTTTACAGAATTATCCACCAACAAGTACATACAAAAGTTAAGTTTAGCTCCACCACAACCAACTACAACAGCAAAATGTTCCTTCCACATTAATTATAATCAAAAATATAATTGTATATCTAATATAGTAATATTACTGCATATTACTTTTATTTTTGATGCTTTAGGGGCCTTTTGCTATTTACTTAGATTCTATGCAGTAATAAAAATATTCAAATATGCTCAAAAGGCCCCAAAAGCTATGATGTCACTATGAAGTTGACCTTTGACCTTCAACATTCTTAAGTCCAAGTTGACATTTTTACCAAATTTGAAGAAACTCCCTAAAGGCCTTCTTCAGATATTGCTTCATGAGAATGAGATGGATGCAAGATCAGAGTGACTATGACCTTTAACCACCAAAAGCTAATCAGTTCACTGGTGAATCTAAGTGGATGTTTGTGCAAAATCTGAAGAAATTGCCAAAAGGCATTCTTGTGATATCACATTCACAAGATTGGGACATACCATATAAAAGTTGATAACTAGAATGTAATATGGGTGTTACATGGGCCATAGTACTGTCAACTGTTTAAGTTTTTTTGAAAAAGTGTTAGTATGCCATAAAAAAACTAGCCATTAAAAAAGGCACAGTGTGCACAGTTCTCCTGTGTGGCCCTTAATCATATGCATGGCCCCCTAAAGTGGCACTCTATCCCCCTTTTCTTGCAACATGGAATGGATTCTGTTCCAGTTCGTCCAACTAATTTTGAACTGTTCAAAACGTTTTGACCAAAAATAAATTGGTTCAGAACTCGAAAAGTTGTTTCTTAGCTAGAACCAAAAATTACCAGGTTTTACTCAACCTAAGGTGTGAACCTTGATGACATCAGTGGGTATCGTACTCTACATGTTGAAAAGAGAAGCTTGAAAAGGTCAACTATGGAAAAGTCAAGTGAGAAATCGTCTAGAAAAAGGTAGTGTGCAGCAATCTCATTATTGTTGGTCCCTGCTTGTTTTTCCAGATAAAAACAAATATCTGTAATAGAATAAAAGCTTGCAGGTGATCAATGCAATCCGCCATTTTGCTATTAATGTTTACATATGTTGTGGGTTGTGCAACACTCTCCCTTGATCACTCATCCTTGATTACTTTGTTCAAAACTGCTGGAAACACTGGCTGGTTGTCCAGATGGCACCAAGGATCTATGAATCCTCAACAGGATCATTTAAGAAAGAGAGCTAATTTGGTGGAAAAGGGGTATCTCTTTTCAAAAGTTTAAGAAACCCTGATCTAAGGTTTTCTTTTTTAAAAAAAACCCAGTACTTTAAAATGGCCAGTTTAGCTGCTAAGTGTCTACAAATTTACAAATTCTCCTGGGGCCAAAGCCACCCAGCCCCTCAACAGTTGGGTTGCAGCTGTAGATTGAAAGTGGTAATTGCTTGGATTACTTTTTTTTCCAGAGTCTCGGACATTTATTTGTATGTAAGTGTTGCTCTTTTGCATTTTGCTGCTTTCACTTATGTAAAGGATCTCAGTACTCCCTCCATCACTGCAGAATGGTGACTCGATAGAGGGATTTCTCACTCTCCCATCTGTGGTTGTCATCCCTCCTACATGTGCAGGATTCTCTACTGAATATTACCAAATAACGTAAATCATGGGGTTCTGCAGCAAACCTTACATTTATCCGAGAGGAGGTTGTTGATGTAATAGTTGGGTGGTAATTCTCTGTGGGCTGGATAGTTCAGGTAAGGTTGAATGTGACAAATGACAAGGACCATATCTGCGGGAAGTTCTGATAAGGACCCATAATGATTATAATGTCTTCGCAATAATGATGTAAGATTATTCATGATTCTCATCAGTGCTGCCTCCAGACACTGATGTTGCTCCACTCCTTTCGCGGATCCCACAGCAGACAGGTCGTCCTCAGCTGGGGGGGGGCACCTGCTGTCCCGCTGCAGTGGCTGTGAGATGAGATGATTAGTGCACAGCTGGAGACACAGGCAGACCTGTAACACCTGCACGGACTTTAAACATCACAACATCGCACACAGAGAGACGCAGACGCGCACTCTCCATTCTGTGAGATCCAGACATGATGTCCGGTCTGCCGGGCGGCGGCAGGACAACGCGCGGGACCACTGGCACCCTTTTGTCGGCATGTCTGGTCTCCGCTTGTCAAGCCCTCCGGAACTGCGGGGAGGTCCAGTGCGGCGACGGCCACCAGTGCTGCCCGCCCATCGTCACCGGGAACGGCAGCGCCAGCTCCGCGGTGCGCTGTTGCAAGCTTCCCATCCACATTTTCTTCGACAACGTCGGCTGGTTTACGCGAAAGCTGTCGGGCATCCTGATCCTGTTACTGCTCTTCGCCATGGGCTACTTCATCCAGCGGATCATCTGCCCGCGGCCCCGCCGGCACCCGCACCATGACCGCAGCGAGGAACCCTCCCTCTTTCACGGGCACGCATCGGCGTCCCAGGACTCCCTGCTGGACCGGTACCCCGAGTACAGCCTCGGGGACTTCGCGTCTCCCAACCTGCCAGCGTACGACGAGGTCAAATATTTGCCCACGTATGAGGAGAGCATGCAGGAGATGCACAGAGACCGCTCCGATGATAACTTGCTGGCGGAAAACGAGAGTCAGGGCAGGGGGAGAGCGGCGGGACCGAGAGCTGGAGACCAGAGGCGGGATGTCCCGGAGGTGTCAGTACCGCAACACAGCCCAAGGACATCTCGGAACTCTGTCTGAGCTCCAGAGACAGTATCTTATTTTCATATAATCAGGGTAATTATCTTGCAGAGATATAAACTCAAGTGCAATTATAATGCCGAATATTACGAATAAAAGAGGAGGCTGAGAAAACGTACGTGTTTTGTTAGATTATAGCGGATTACTCGCCTTTTGTATGCAAATGACCGCTTGGGTTAAGTAAAAGGAGATAATGAAGAAAGCGGAGGCGGCTGAATTTGACGCTCTTTGTGGCTAATTTGGCTCCGGTACAATCGCATTAAGTTTTACTTCAGCACCTCAATTTTAAGTGGCACCGTGAGACAGTTTTTTTATTCTGTCAAATACTTGCCCTTTCTTAGTCTTAATGCTTAATATTCTGCCGGACCTGAAAGACCTCATTTTCTTTTGTTTTTCTTTGTTGAATTTGCATCCAAAAGGAATAATATTTAGATATTTTTGTCTCAGTAACCTGAAATGTGGGCTGGAAGAAGGAGTGAAAGGATGAATATCGATTTTTTTCTGGAGAATATTTTTATCAGCCAGCTTTAGAGCCAGTTAATTGATGCATGAACACGTTACTTTAAAAAAAAAAAAAAAAAAAAGAAAAACAACATGAGGGCTCACACATGCACACACTTCAGTTGGGGCTGACAGATGAGCATTTTATCAGTGACCTGAGTCGTGTCTGTTACTGCACAAACTGAAGCAGCGGCACAGAGGTACATTTAAAAAACAAAAAAAAGAAAAAGCTTTGATCCTGGGAGCCTTGCAGCCCGAGGCTACATGTATCAGTGTCTCCCAGGTTCTGAATTCAGTAAAAACAATGGCAGAGATTACAGCAGGCATACTGATATTGCATAAACTGCCAAGAAACAAAGTTGTGTTTTGATGATAGCATGTCAGACAAGATCACAAACGCTGCCCCGAGCAGAACTAACACAGCACAGCTCCAACCAAGCAAAGGAAAAGACAAAGGGACATCTGAAAGGAAACAAAGGTGAAACAGAGACAGGATGCAGTTCTGTCTTTGTTCTAGTGAGAGGACGCCATCAGATCCACTTGTGTGTTGACCTCAAGTGTGTAACTGGCCCTTGCTACTTTGCATTTCTGAATCAGACAAGATGTGTTTTTTTCTCGTGTTATTTTTTTTAGCTGATATAAAACAAGCTGAAGCAACACGCCTCATTACATCAGGCTTAATGGCCTGTTTACCTGGATTAAAGCTAAAGGTGTGCTTGCCATTAACAGTCCATTAAAATGCCTCATTATGTTATAATATTAAAATTTGTCATTGTCACTTTACTTTGACCAGGAGTGTTGCCATATCCTCTCTCTAGCAGACTGGAAGCACAATATTAGTCCAACGCCAAAGCAGAAGGAGACAAGTTGATTACAAAGAAAATGTCATTATCAAATACCTTGACAATCATTATTACAATTTATGGATTAATCAGTGGTCTGTAAAGTTGCACAGAATTGTGAAACTGTCCAACATAGGTTCCCAGAAATGAAGATAACATCTTTAAATTACTTCTTTTGTCTGACCAACAGTCAGAAACATATTGTTATTTAGCATACAGCTGAGGAAACCCGCAAATATCCACATTTAAGCTGAGATTCTTTTTTAATCAACTTTGTTTAAAACTGATGTAAACTAATAATACGGAAGATTTAGTGGCATCTAGCAGAGATCGTTACAGATTGCAACCAGCTGAAACTTCTCCCAGTTAGAATTCCTTCAGTGTTCATTGTTTGGGAGGTTTATACCAGGAGCCGAATTATCTGCAGAGATCTTTCCCTAGCCAATACAAATGGACAAGGTGATTAAAACCAGTGAAAACACTTCAAGCAGTAAATGTTTATAATCTGTGTTTCTCCTAGGCTGTTTGGCATGTTGGAGACGAGCTGTTAGTCCAGCACCTGCTAATGTGTGCTCACCTTTTTTCTCTGATATCTTAAGATCCAGATGTTCAGGAGGTTTTCACCAGGAGCCGAATTATCCACAGAGGTCAGCTCCTCTGCAAAACAAACAAACCTGGTGATTTAAACTGGTAAAAACACTGAATAGGGCAGTTTCACATTTAAAAAAAAAACAAAAACGGTTTCTCTGAGACTCTTGTTACAGATGGGCTACTAATGGTGGCAAAAATGCAGACGGGCAGATATAGTTTGTCCGTTTTGGGATACTGTATAAACATGACTGCAATATCTCTGCGGACAAGGACTTGCTTCCCATGCAGATATAAACAGCTCATTCTAAGATAACACAAACACAACTGTTCTTATTTTCAAGTGATTAGACACTAAAAAACATACATACTATTATATTTCATATCTACCAATATACCCCCCTAAATCCTACATACTGGACATATTATCGATTAATTCTCAATCTTGATCCATTATTTTAAAAAAAGTGAATTGATTCTCTCTAACCTCAATTACATGAAACATATTTCTCTATCCATAGCCAACAAATGTACTAATTTCTTTACCTGTTCTGAAAGGGAAGGCCTTGTTAATATATAAACTGTGCAGCTCTATTTATCCATTGCTTATGCATTAGCAGGTGTAAAGCACAGAGGGAACTCAACCTTTTTTAAATCGACTCAACTGATTTAGGCAAGAAGCTCTGCTACATTAAGTAAAACTTAAATTTCTGTCAAATGTTATGGCTATTTAAATATGGAAGACATCGCTGCTAAAGCTTCTGTATCCACAAAACTAGACTATACAATTAGAGACCTTGAGCTCCCCTAATGCTCTAGACACTAAAAGTCTGAGTGTGATTGTGGTGGCTTGTGTAATCCAATACTGCCGGACCATGATGGTCAAACCAATAGTGAACACTGATGGCTTTCCTTTCCTGAGGGATGTCTGCGGGTGGGTGGAGTTTGCACTTAAAAGCATTAAATCTATGCTTATAACCCACTGATGGGTAGATGAGGTGGAGTATGTGACCCTAAGATGCATGAAGCCATGGATGAGTGCTGCTCAAACTGTAAGAGGTGTGCAGTTCATTGTGATGCAGCACCTCTATCAACGATGTAACAGTAGGTTTGGGAGCAGTGAGCATAACCAGCCTCCTACCGTTCCCAGCATGAAACTTTAATCAGATAGCGCACAGCTGGGACATCCACTGGCAGGGGAGAGGAAAACAGTGATATAGATGGTTTTCTTTTCCTCAAATCCACATTATACAGGGACAAATACAGAGTACACACGCTCAGCATTAGAATATGCACCACTGATCCAGTTATTCTAGTGCTCACTGGACCAAAGAACGAGTAACTATAAAGGTGAAATCAATGAGCACTAACCTCCTCATAAATTCTACATTATATCCGGGAAGTTTATTTTTAGGGGAGCTGCATTGTTTGGCCATCAATCGAATATATGAGAGCTTGCAAGTCATTAGATATTAATATAAAGCTTTGTGGTTTATGAAAGTACTGTATTTATTTGGTATTTTGTGCTGTGTAATTTTTTTTTTAATTTTACATAGCCAGTTTATTGTTCATTAGTTTCCACTGACTAAGTCTAAAGATTGTTTTAAATGACGTCTGATTGTCCCAAAAAGCACAGTGTATTTGGTGAAGCAGCAGTTCAGTATGCCAAGATGCCACCAATGCGTATAGCTATAATACACACCTGTGGTGTCTGGTGGCATTTTATGCAACTGAATGCTTCTATTGATATGAAGGGCACTGAGTGAAGTAGAAAATAAAAAGTATAAAACAAAGTACTCTAGTGGTATCGGTATAACTTGCAGGGTAATGGTATTGGTACTGCTGTTGTATTTTTTTTAAACAATTCTCAGCCCTACAGATAAGGCTCAATATATTTTGCAACAAGTGTAGAATTGGCTGAGAATACCCACACAGAATAATAAACTGTCAAATGAAATATTTTTTAATTACTAATATACAGTTGCATTAGTGAGTTTGGGTACAGTATGCATCGTATAGTAAAAGTATAATTACAACGCATGCCTACTACCCGCTGATAAGTCATTTCATAAATTTATGGAGCTTGGTCTGGATGAATATGGTTTATCACACAGTGAGCCAGCTTAGGAAGAAAAGCGGATAGAGGGAGTAAAATACAAGAAAGACAGTGAGTCAGAGAGAGACTTAGGCTGAAAGCGGCTAAAAGTGCTGAGAGAAAAAAAAAAGCATCAGCAAGAGAGAGAATGGACCCATTGATAGATTTTCCTGCATCTACCGTTTTCTCTGATGTTTCATCTGTGGCCACTCAGTTTCGGGGATTATGCCGATCGATTTCTACCGTGTCTGTCCACATCAGCGTGATACGGTCTAGCAGTTGTTTTTTGAGACAGATCTTCTCCCTCACTCGTCCCTCCTGGGCCACTAGAGGAGATGGATAGGCTATAATGGTCCGCTGACGCACTGGCCCTCTGCCAACCGGGGGGTGGAGCTGCACGGCAAGCAGTTGGTTTCACACCTCAGCAGAAAAGGAAATACAAGAATAACTCAAAGAGCAGCACACACTGTAGATATATTGGACTCTAAAACACACATGAACCCAGAAATACCTCCTGGGTGCATGTGCAAAGCTGAAAAAACATGTCAAAGATACTCTATGATGTTTGTATGAAACCAGTAAAGCGTCAAGACATTGAAGGAAAAATAGAGAAAGAGAGGCAAGAAGATATTTTAGTTGAATATATACAGTATTTCCATCAATTTTATTAAGTGACATTCTTTACAATGTTTACAGAAGGCAAAGTTTTGAAAATATAAACTGTAAAAATATCTATCCAAACAAAGACAAAGAGACAAACTTCACTGAGAAACCATACAGCAATATATTTGTGCATGACTGAGCATGTCAAGTTAATTTTGACAAATGAAAAAGATAATCAACTCTGAACTTGATGCGCTGAAACCACAGTGAAGCTGATATGACAGAAAGGCCATCATGGTGTTGTTGCTTTGAAACCGATATAAGATATAGATATTTCAAATAATTAATTCAAATCATACACCCACAGTAACATAATGCCATGTATAAAGTAATGCTAATGTTTAACACTACACACCAACGGACGTAAGATTGTAGTGTTACAGTCATGTTCTTCACTAATCTTCACAGCTCCAAATATTCTCTTTTTTTTGTACTTGAAGTTAATGTACTTGTTACTAATGGTAGACATTTAACGTCAAGTACAGACTTTTTTAGTACTCTGATGCCGAGCCATTACTGTTCAATTGCTACGCAGAGCTATTATTGTTAATATTCGCCAAATGTCAAAAGCACATGTAAATTGTTTCATGCAGAGAGGATGTTTTAGAGAAAGGTCCCCTGAACATTAACGTCGAGAGGCCATGCTGCTCCTCACAGAGGCAGTAGCAGCTTTCTCTCTCTCTTTAGACAACTCCATCTCTATCTTCGCCTGGATTTTCTCCCAGTCCACCTCAACCTGGCGGAGAGACAGAAAGACAAGATGAGATTAAACTAGATACAATACTGTGTGTTGCTTTGGATAGTATGGGATGATGATGTAGAGCAGCTAAATTAACCACATTACTAGAGAAGGCGAGGCTCACACTGTACACCTGAAAGTGTGGTGTGTTTTAAAGGGACAGTTCAGATTTTTTGAAGTGGGGTTGTAGGGGGTACTTATCCATGGACAGTATATAACATGCAGTTCATGTCGGTCGGCATGCCCCCAATTTGGAGAATCAGCCTGGAGTCTGACATGGAATATAAGCAACATATTGCTGTGGACAGAGGGCAGCAATAAAATGTATTTAAGGCATCTTAAGAAAGGTCCCACAATTAGAAAAATGACACCCTTATAGCGCTCTCTACAAAGCCAGACATCATTGAGAAAAAGAGTCCTTTAACATCACTGATCACAAAAGCTGTTGCTCAGCTGCTGCCTCCATCAGTTATTTTGTTTGTGATATTGTGTGACTTTGGCGTTTAAAGGGGTAACTTTGGATTCACCAAAGTCAGACATTAACACTAATACCTAACTGATTGAGGTTGAATTGAACAAGCAGCTCCCTTGTTCAGCAAGCCTAAATGACTGTTTTTGTCGGTGGAGTCTGGTGGCTTTGATGAAACCATGGATGGCTAACTGATCACAATATCTTCCCCGTCAGAACGGGCTGTCTAATGGAGAGGTAAAGCTGTGAAAATACTCTAAATGTAGCAGACATTATTGATTTTATTTTAGGTGGGACTTTCTTTATGTAGCTAAAATATGTTCTGTTGCTGACTCCATCGACAGAAGAACATTGCTTAACTTCCATGCCTGACTCTGCCTGCTTCTCCAAACTGGGGTTGGTGCAAACTGACCTCCACTGTACGTAATACACTAACTATTGATAAGTACCCCTAAAATAAAAATGCTACTCTAAAAAACCCTAAATGTCCATTTAATGCTTTCCCCCTCCTGAGCAGACTAAGGCATCCCACTTATGCGCCTCCAAGCTTAAACAGCTCCGGACATGGACAGCAACAACTTCTTGGCTTCTCTTTTATGTTTTTTGGTTCAACAGAGAATAAGCCAAGGTGATATTGAAGCTTTTATCCTCTCAGAATTAACTTCTGTCAACTGAAGGCAGTCAGAGTGTATAAGCGGAGTGTAAAAAGCTAATAACCCTTGGGAAACATTTAAAACAAGACACCCTCCACTGCTAAAAAGGCTTCCCTTAAAGTTGCCACCTAAATCAATTAATGCAGTGCAGTGCTATCCCAACTTACCCCTTCAGCATACTGCAGGAATCTCTTATTGGTTTCCTTTCTGCCAAATTTCTGTAGAAACTTTCCTCTATACGCCAGCACGGTGTCCACGTGGGTCTTGTGTTTGACTGCCAGCTCCAGGGCCCTGGACACAAGATGAAAAGATGCAGATACACATTCATCCTACGAAAACATCAATCGTCCTAACAAATGATGCACTGGTCTGACTTTGTCAGTACTGACAACTGGGCTTCAGGTATCTGACGTTACCAACACTGATCCCATACCAGTGTATTATTAATAAGCTGTATGCCTCACCATGTGGAAGTGCCTGGGATCATTCTTTAATGTGCAGTCTTGACTTAAACATTGCTTTCCTAACTTTGTAAAACACAATATAACAAATAAATAACCAACACAGTTACACACTTACTGAATTGTTATTTCTTATTAAAGGTATACTATGCAGGATTGTTACTGTTTGTAAACACGCTCGCCAGGTTAAGTAAAAGCCAGCCCCTGAGTCACTCTTGTCTGGTGTTTCCCCTTGCTACATTTTCAATATTTTGGTGCTGTGTCTCTGGGGTGCCAGCTGCTTCCAGTCTGGCACCTGGTCACTACCTTTTTTATAAAGCCTTGACCTCACCTGAGCACTTAGGGAGTACATGCCCATAAATGTCCCGAGCACAGAAAATAAGAGGAAAACAAGAAAATACAGGCAGAGGACAGAGTCAAATACACTACCACACACTGCTTGTGGGTCATGAGTGATCCTGCATAGTATATTTTTAGAATAATAAATTGTGCATCAGCAACTTGTTAAAAAAAACTTAAAATCTACAGGAATTGTAATTTAAGTGTAAATTTCTGTTTATGTTTTGACATTGGTCAAAACATAAATCCAAATTCCAGAATAGAGCAATACTGTATACCATGAGAACAAAATGCGGTCTACGCTCTGTTGATAAATGATGGAGTAGTAAGAGTGTAATGTGTAATGATGCATTAACAAAGAATTTAATTGATCTCCATTATTACTTATATCCAAACACCTTTTTGGTTCAGTATCTGCTTGATATCCAATATAAGTATCAAATCAATGCATCCCTACCCTCTCTTACACCTAATTTTGAGCAAATGCCTTACGAGCCTGACGACTTATATTGTCCCTCTCCTTCCAGCTGTACCTTTGTACAAACATTCAAACAAACATCAAGTTGTACCTCTCCCAGTTGAAAAGGTCAATGTTGACTTGTATGGCTTGGTAGATGAGACCAGCTTGTAACAGAGTGGCCTCAGCCTCCTGGACCTGACCGCTGAACATCAGCATGTGGGCCAAAGACGACTCCTTAGATGGCTGCTCCTTTATAAAGTTGATGTACTGCACCCTAGGTAACTGAAATGAGATGAGACAGGAAGACAGGGAAAGGATTAATGTCCCGATCAAGTTTAGACGCCCCCCATTTTGATCTGTATCACTTAATTTTGAGTATCTGCTGATACTGAATCCTCATCTGATGTCTCTATTTTCCTGGATAATACAGCTGCAAGATACTCACTTTAAGAAGTTTTGAAGTTCAATCAGAATCAATCCAAGTACATGCATTACAACTGAACAGCTCTGCAATGCATTAAGAAAAAAAACCTGCATCTAAGGCATTCCTTAATGTTGTTTGATATTAATTTATTTAAAAAAAAAAAACAAAAACAAAAAAAACAAATCCTTTCTTAAATCTTTTTGGTTGCCTGTGTTTGTTGCTTCAGTGCAGCCTTTGTTACCTGAATGAGCTGTATTCCGTTGAGTGATATTTTTGTAATTTGTAAATCATTTGCACAGATAAAATTAATTCATTAGCCTATTGTCTTTTCACTTGTTGGGCTTTTATTGCACTTACAGTGGTGTGTTGTGTGTGACACACTGCTGTCTGTCTCTCCTCCACCTGCGGTGCAATACCATGTGCCAGAGCTGACAGTAACGCACAAGACATACTCACACTGCACTGCAACTATTTTTCATAATTTCAGTAAATACCATAAAAAAACACTGTGTTTTGCTGTCATTTATGGTCTGCCGTGTTTCAAGGCAAGCGGGGAGTGGAGTGGAGGAGAGACAGTAAGTTGTAGGGTTCAGAATGGCTGCACTCTGCATTGTTGTGAATGAAACCTCTGCATGGTAAAAACACCTGTGTGACAGCTGATGTAAAAGAAAGGATCAGATCAGGCATAATATAGCTCAAAAAAGCCAATCTGGATCAGTAAAAAAAAACAACATTTTAATTGGTCTCTTTGATTTCTGTCAAAATCACTGAAGAGATGGCACAAAATTGCATGTTCGACTGAATTAGCCAAAAACTAATGCTGTTACCTCTCCAATGGCAGCGTAAGCCATTTCTGCTGTGGTCAGCTCCCGGTTTGCCATCGCCATGCCAGCAAGACAAGCCCACAAAGACTGGTCCTATAAATGTAGAGAGCAAAGGCACAGAGTGTCTTAAAATGATAATATTTCACCATCTGACACAATGATATAGAGATAATCACGCTTTTGTGCACTCTTAATATTATCTGAACATGTGTAACTTTTATTTGAACTTGACCTACATGATTCTTTCTAAATGCAAAGTCAGTTCTAGCTAGCTGTGATTAGGAATATACCAAAGCACAACGATTCAAAGTAGTTATGTGGGCACAAAGAAAAGGATATGATGGTGTCTTTATAGTGCCCATTACATACTACTCATATCCTGGCCGGCCTCACTGTAGCCATGCTCCAAACCATTAAAACATGCATAACACACCACAAACAAACATAAACACAGACATTTGCTGTACACAACATCAATGCATGTAAACAAATGTGTCACCAGTTTATTTCATGCAGCTGCATCAATTAAACTGAGGCCTTAACCGAAATTGGCCAAGAGTTGAGTAAACTTCACTTTGGAGTCACCACTCTGTAATTTCCCCTTTAATCATTGTCCATCACTAAGACAAACAGCTCTAATCACAAACCATTCCTGAAAACAAGTAACACTGTAAGCCACTATTTGAGGTCGTAAACTTGATACTAAAAGCTGACAACACAAATCACAAATCTCCTTTGTGAGACTTACTGGTGTGCCTGTATTATTGATAATAAAAGCTATCTACTGTATGTAACGTAGGCCTGTTTGTTTGTATGCCTGTAAACTATTACATGTATCAACTCCTATCAGGTCAGGGCTTACTGACAATGACTGTGATTCTGGGAAAAGCCGTGCTGCCACCAAACTCTTACCAGAAGTAGAGGAGGGAGGGGTCAAAGAAAAAAAAAACTCTTAAAACCAGTGCCTCTCCCTCCATCCCTTCTGTCCCACCCCTCCTCTTGCTGCTAGCCGTCCATTTCTCCAGGGTTGTGGTTATTGCATCATCGGCCAAGCAGAGACACAGTCCAACACTGCATTTAGCATGCATTTGTCTGTGTATACATATGGAGAGTTTACACATGCATATAGTGTAGAGTGTATTTATGAGTGAGGTCTATGGGGGATAAATCCGGTAAATGGTGTCACCAGGCTAATTGAGGGCTAATTAAAGCCTGCTGGTCTGGTCCCATAAACCTGTCTACTACCTTCTCATTTTAGACTCTGTCTCGCTCTCTGTCATACATATATGCATGCATGCCTGTGACACACACCACAGCAACCTGGACTGTGCCAGGGCCCTTGACTGCGGAATATGTCACACTATGTTGACGTCAATTACATAAATGCAAATGCAAAACAGAAAAAAATCATACTTAATGTTATCAAATAATGCACACTGTGGTTTTGTATGGTAATCAAACAACCAGAGGCCCCCTGATAAAATATTATCACAGTACTTAGGTCAAGATGCAATATTATTGCGATTTTAAATGTTTTGCAATATACTGAGTATTGCAATAACATATATAGTGATATATTGCGATTTATTTATTTTTTGTAACAGCTAATTAAGGAACATCTGTTTTTTATCTAATCAGACAGCTAATTAAGGAACATCTGTTTTTTATCTAATCAGACAGATTTTCAGTCCGTTTGTTCTATTCAAATCATTTTTCATTGCAGCTGAATGTATCTAGTGGACATTTGATTTTATTACTCTAATAGTCTAGCAAACATTTATTTTGTATTTGTAACTTTATTTATATAATAAAATATCAATACTTGGCATTGATGTAACGATAAAATATTTCCACATAAAATACTAATCTGTATTGTTTTTTCTCTCGCTCCTGTGCAGGCTTTCTGTCTCAAAAACTTGTATTAATCAGACCTTGACCAACCCTGAGCTGAGCTCTGTCCTGTTTTTATCCAGACTGTGGAGCTGCTGGCATTCCAGTTTGTGTGTGGGTGCAGTTTATTGAACTTCTTTTTTATGAACTTGAAAAATTTAGTAATGTGTATTTTCTGTTGTTTCTTTTTAATCGCATCTAATATATCTATTGTATTTTTGTAAATAGACTATTGTCTGCTTTTATATGGAATGCTATGGACCTTTTTCTGTGTCCTTAATAGTCATTATTACTATAAATCTAACATCTAAAGAAATACGTCAGATATACGTCAGATATAACTTCAAGATCAGATGTAAGAGTGATGTCATAGCAGCCTGACAATTTATTCACTGGCACAAATACACATCAATAGAGATATCTTGATATCTCACCTTGGCGAAGCGGCAGAGGCGCAGTGCATCCTCCCAGCGTGCGGAGGTGCTGTATTCGTGCAGGAGGGCTGGGTATGGTGGTACACTGCTGTACACAAGTGACCCGTCCCCTTGGCGTAGCGTCACCTTGGTGCCAACATAGCTCAGAATGTGGGGTGCACGGCTGAACTCGCTTTGATGGGGGGCAAACACACCCATGCACGCATGCATATACACACACACACACACACACACACACACACACACACACACACACACAACCACCTGAGTTAGAACATATACATTTTTTAAAATTATTATTCCATCACTTTTCCAGGCCTGGAATATGAGATTGTGAAATTCCATGACTCTTCCAGATTTTCAAGACTGTGGTACCCTATATGTTATAACAGTACACGTAAACAATTTTATCACGTAGAGGATGATGGATTGTGCTACTTAAGAATACAACAATAAACTTATTGAACGTCAGTTTTTTCCAGTTTCCGTATGTGTGCATTTGTTAAGATTTCTGAGACAAAGAGCAATTTGTGGCATCCAACCATATAAATAATTTTGCTAAACTGATGATATAACATACTGACTTTGTAATTTACACTGTACTCGGTCCAACCTGCCTCCAATCACAGATACCCTAAAAACCTAGACACATTCGTAAAAGTGGAGCCTTTGCATATATTTATTAGCTCTTGCCACTTGGTATTTGGTGTTCCCCTATTTGCACATTGCATAAAAACAAACTTTTATTGACTCCCATGACAGAATCTGGCTGCTGGAACACCAAAACAGTAAAAGAAAAAATAAATAAATAAATAGTAGCCCAAATTGATGCTGAGTGAACTGAAGCAACCTGCAATTGCAAAACTCGATCATATTACAAGCAAATGTACAATGCTGGAAAAAGTATGATTCAGCATTGGAAGTGTAAAAATTAACAACAGCAAGCCATAAACCATTGAGAGGGGCAAAACATAAAGCATAAATAAAACAGAACTGTGCAGAGACATGCAAAAGTAATCCAAGACTGCCTGTATAGACAGTGCAGGCACTCTGCCTTAGTGCCTCTTGTACTGGCTCAAACTGAAGACTTTCAGGCAGGAAGCATTGTACAGTCTGACAGCTGCTGGCAAAAAAGAGTGCCTAAAGCGCTATGTGTTGCACCTTGGGGAGTGAGCTGGAAGGTGCAAAGAAGCTGCTTCTCTCTATTCTTAGTTCTTATTTTACGTACTTTCTTCTCTAGTGAATGGTATCAGTAATTTATAATAAAATGCCAGGATATAAGCGAGATAAAAGGGCTGCACGTGTCTACCTGCCATCCTTTATGGACTGTGTTTTTGGCAGGAGTTCCTTGTCAGTGAAGACAGCACTCGGGTAGTACCACACTGTGAACTGGTTGTCTTGGATTCCACACAGGATGTTAGCAGCATCATTCCATGCCATACTGTGAACCATGCTTCCTGCAGGACAGAGCGAACATACAAACATCATGTTCATCTAATGTTAGCTACACAAAGAGAGTCACTACATTTCTTGCCAAGTGAGTTCCCTCCTCCCCGTCTCACCAATTTTACAGATTTTGGGTTCTCGCCCAAGATGACGTACGGAGGTCAAATAAAGGTCACGGTTCTTGTCAATCAGTGCGATCTTCCTCTCGGTGGATGGGCCACACTGGTCCAGAGCTATCTCCACCACCTCCAGCTACAGATGAATAATGGCACACACAAGCACAAAGGTAAGAGGGAGCAGCTGAGTGAATGATGGTGGGACGACAAAAGATCGGGAAAAGAAAGGAAAAAGGGGAGAGCGGTTTGTACCGTGACCCACAGCCTTGCCAAGTGTGTGTGTATATGAGAGAGAGATAGAGAGACATCCAGGGGGTATGTGTGTCTGAACGTATGTGTGTCTGAACGTGTGTGTGAGTGAATGTGTATGTGTGTGTGTGTGTGTGTGTGTGTGTGTGTGTGTGTGTTTGGCCAGAGCCAGCTGGCTTCGGTGCAGAGTCTTGGAGCTGTGGAGTACTGGCAGACAAAGCCATGCTGACAAACAGTAACTACTGCTACCTCCACTCCTTTTCCTTCTATTCTTTTCTTCTTTTTGTCTCTTTCCTTCTTAGTCTGACTCCAAAGCCCTTCCCCCAATCTCTTCCTGTGTCTTTATTGTCTCTCTCCTTTCTGGATATGGATTACTTTATTTTTTTTAGCACAAACACCCCCTTTGAAAACACTTTTCCCCTCAGCTAGGTCTAATTAGAAGAAACAGCGCCTGTTGAATCATCAGTGCAAAGCACTAGCTTGCAAAACGTCAGCATCCTCGCCAGTTGATTCACATAGAGGACATGGAAAATAAGCAGTGTCAATCTTGCCATGTAGGTTGGGTTTAGCTTAAGTATAATAGTACAAAGGGGAAAATGTTCTTGTTGGCTACAGTAATACCAAAAAGTCAGAGTCCTGATCAGACCACACAGTCAACTATACATTTGGGAACACCAAAATTATGATTGGCCTTAACTGTGTGTTGCAGTAGCTGTTTCTAAGGTTAACTTTATCAAGCACTCTGATGCTGACTTATCAGTTCAGTGATGCAGGTTATTAACATTTCTTGCATTTTTCACAAAGACGTAGCTACCATGATATCTCCCATATATTTGTGGACTGTGGTTTTGAAGCCTGAAGTTCGGCATTTTAATCGTCGCCATCTTGGTTTTTTGGAGTCAGAAGTGACCATATTTGGACGAGAGGTTGGAGCTGTGAAGGAGTGAGTGGCTCTGACTCACAGACTGTAGCGACGACTTGCAGACAGCCTGCCACTTAAAGTTGGTCTGTCCTTAACTATGCGTAACTTTGGGCCTCAAAAAACAAAAACAAATGAGATATCTTAAAATTCACTCTCCCACAGTTGTCATGAATGTTGAAATTACCTTCAGAGACCAAAACCATTTGTTGTACCAGGCTGTACACAGTTTTATTTCTGCTGTAAAGTCGGGCATTTTAACATGGGGGTCTTTGGGGATTTACACTGTTTTGGAGCTAGCCTCCCACTTCTATGTTGGCTTCATTTTTTAGCCTTGGAGGTTACCGTTTGATTTAAACGCATATTTTACCTAACTATGTATTACATAACAACGTTCACAAACATTTTCACAGATGATATTCCAAAATTTTTTCATGATCTTTTTAAGGACCCATAATACATTACTTTCCTTGCCAGAGTTTCCCTACATTTACCAAACAAATCAGATTCAAGCTCTCTTCACACATAATTTCATCAAGCTGACATACATGAAGGGAGAGACAAAACGCGGGGAGAAAATGAAGAAACATACCTGATGCTAAACAAAACGCTTGTCAAATGTCATAGATAAGTGGGCTGTGTATAAAAGTATAACTAACCAAATGAGTCTCCGTTGGGCATGAAGACATATCGTTCTAACTATTGTTCTTTCTTTTTTTCAGCTCTGTCAGTCCCTCATGCTGTGTGTTAAGGTACAAAACAGGTCAGATATTTGTTCAAATGTAGGTGCAAGTTAATTACAAGCAGCAGACGTATCTTACATAATGTGACACAATCCCACTTCTGGGGTAGACAGGAAGTTAACCCTTTGAAACCTGAGCAAAGTGGTTTGATTTCTTTGAAAAACATGACAGAACAGACAAAACAGACAAAAAACAACTTAACAAGACATGGCCAACAATTTTGCAGGACATTAGTAAAAATATTAAAAGAAAATTACCCAAAATAAGTGTGCGTAAATAAATAACTAATAAATGAATACAATATAAAAAGCTAAAAACAACAAACAAGAAAATGATAAAGAAATCTGTTTATTTTATACATTTTAGATGTTTTTTTCTGTAATATAATTTTAAATATAAAATCATTATAAAAAAATTGTTCTGTGGATGTTTTTTTTTGTTTTTTTAGATAACTGTCTAAAAACTAATTTTTAGGTAATTTCCTTGTCAAGTGTTACTAATTATTTGAAATTTATGGGACATTTCTTTTCAAGTTGCTCATTGCCGTTTTTTCCCCATGTTTACAAAAGGAAACAAACTAATTTTCTCAGGTTTCAAAGGGTTAAAAGACAAGACAACGGGATCGGAGCACTTCCTTGTTGATGAAACACATAAGGTCTATCTAAGGGCAAAGGATTACCCACCTTATGAGTCAAGGGTTTGCCATCGCTGAGGGCTTTCCCGCTCAGGGCGTCAAAGAGAAGGATGACTGGTGAGGAGAAAGGAAAAGTGAACATAGTAAAAGCACTGTCCATCCAACTTATATAATCATAGTTGTAACAGTAGTCCCCTCACCTTTTTCATCACTCTTGTCTCGAATGGCAATGGTATCGTTACTAAGCGAGACGCCCTGGGCATTTAGGATGTCAGCTCTCATACCAGGGAACTTGGGTGAGGATATCAATCGGCCCTCATAGGAGAACGTATACAAGCCTGCTCCGTCTACAAGCAGGAAATGTCTGGGTGGGAGAGATGTAAGGATACAGTAGATGAGAGCGGATTAAGTGTGCTGTTAATAATGTACTGATTAACTAAATGTACAGATTTTTTGTAAATAAAGAAGCAACACTGGACTGATGCACTGTTGAAAATAGCTGAAGTTGAAAAAAAATATATGAATATTGGCTCAGTAGATGAATATAACTCAGTATGGTCCCCCCTCTTGGCAACCATGTCCCTAAGATTATAGATGGAATAGATATACTTGGATAAAGCATGCAGTTAGATTCATGCACATCTATCCACTTGCAACAGTAAAATAGCAAGTTTATAATCTGTAAGACTAACCCTCCAATTTATTTCCTTTTCTTAATTTCAATTCTCATTTATAGATTTGTTTTTTTGTTTGTCTATTTTTTGGGGGTTCTGTTTTTGCTGCTTTTGCTTAAGTTGCTGTTGTTGTTTGTCTGTCCTGTTTTTTGGGTTTTTTTTTTGCTAGTTCGCTTGCTGGCTTTTTGAAATTGCTTGATGTGTTGCAGAAGGTACGAACTGTTGTTGTACAGCCTGATTTTCACTTGTACTTGTAAATAACAATACAACTTTTACTGTAAATATTGTTAACAAGTTATTTTTCTTTTATGTTGCTGAATGAAATGTCAGTGTCATTAAAAATGAGAGTCCAGATCTTATTGACTCAATGACTAAATATGATTGTATATGTGGTTGAGTATGCCTAGTCCACATGTACATGGGTATATTTAAAAATATAGCTTTTTCTGTGCGTTTTGGCCTTCTGTCCACACACAAACTGTGTTTTAGGTCAGTTAAATTGGACCATTTGTAAAAGAATTTCAGAAACCTTTTCCAGTGCTGATGTGTAGTAAAGGAAAACTTAATCTCTTTTCTGAGGCGTCACAAATGTGGCAAAATTTCATGCAATGGCACACATGACCAAAATAGTGCAGATTCTAACCTTACTAACATGACCTTTTACATGTTTACACACAGTTACTCTTCCACTATATTGTGGAACTGAGGCATCAGAATGTGCTGTGGGGGTCACTGCTCCAGATAGCCTTCAAGACAGCACTTCAGTTGTGTTTTTGCATTTTCATTTGGAAGGAAATTTGTGCTGTGTGCATGGGATTTTTTGAGAATGAAGGAGGGAGAAATCCTGTTTTCAAAATACCCATGTACGTGCGTACTAGGCTTTTCCTTATGAAGCTGCAAGCAGGGGACCAAGGAGATATGATAGATGCTAAAGAGTAAAAGAATGAAGAGTCTATAACAGTTAATCAACTGACACAAGCGGGTAATTTAGACATGTAATGCACATTAACTGAGCACTAACTTACTCAGCAAAACTCATCTAACTACACTGTGATTTCAGAATGGCTAGTAATCTATTTAGCTCCACGCTGAGTGTCACGGACACTGCACTGGAGTATTGCACAAGAGCTACTCCATATTAATCTAATTTCCCCCAGTGGTTTCACTCTCAGACTTATTGTATCACAGGGCTCTCTAATCTAGAGCACAGACCCTCTGTGTGTGTGTGTGTGTGTGTGTGTGTGTGTGTGTGTGTGTGTGTGTGTGTGTGTGTGTGTGTGTGTGTGTGTGTGTGTGTGTGTGTGTGTGTGCACGTGCGCTTGGTTTGCTGCTTGATGAGTGGTCAGTGCGGAGCAATGAAGCTGATAGATGATCCAACAGCCTGCCTGTTCTCCCTGTTGTTGCACTGCTCCTGGAATAAAAAGACTCACTTCTCTGCCTGCAGGATGAGGCTCACTGTTCCCTCCTTCAGGTCAAAGATGAGGGGAGTGTTCCAGTTTCTCGAACTGGCACAAACACACACAGCAAAACATGTGAAAAACCAGACATCGAATAATAAAGTGCTACGTCTGACATAAATGCAGAGGGGAGAAGACCACACAGATACAAGACCCAGAGGAAAAGTTATGAAAGACAACAAAATAAGGGAATATGAACAAAACTGGAGAACATATATTATACAGATACAGCATGAAGACTACAGTGATATACCACAACTGGCACAAATGATCATTATAAAAATACAGTGAAAAAAAATGCCTCAGCACAAACTTTAGGCTTTTTGCTAAGTAAGGGGTAAACAATAAGGATTACACCATTGCCTGGGGCGAGTAAAAAGCCATGTCGGTCGAGTAAATCTAGCAACTAACTTGCCAAAAAAGAATTAAACACATAGTTATAGCAGCTAAGGAGGTTGCCGACCACCCCTCCTCTGGGGCCTTGCCAGCGCTTGAGCGAAACAAGAACACTGAATCAGGTTTTGATTCAT